>NC_056730.1:724865210-725054687 GCF_019279795.1 Protopterus annectens | reverse complement strand
TATCAGACGGTATGTATAACATGTAGTATGTCTTAGTTTCATAGGTAGGTACTAGGCTATCGGCCCTAGGGCCCATACAAGCCTAGCCAAAAAATGTACCCTGGCTTTCACCACCCAAGAAAATTATTTTTCTATGCCCCTGTCGAGCAGAGCCACAGAAGTGATCCCCGGGGTGAATTTCCCATTTCCCATCCAATCATCAAGATTTTTCTTGAAGAGTGCTAATGAGGAGCTCTGTTTGACATAGATAGGTAGTCTGTTCCAGAGTATGGGAAGTCTCTGGGACAGGAATCTATCCCTCCAGCATGTTCTGTTTATTGTGGTGACAAGGTTAAGGTCCCTAGAGCGTGTATCTCGAAGGGATTGGGATTTCTTTAAGTGGAGCATGTCCAACAGCTCTGGGTTTGACATAGCTTTGTATGTTAGGCAGAGATCACCCCTGAGTAGGCGATATGCGATGGAGTAAAGCTGTAGTTTTTTGAGACGGTCTGCATAGGGCATCTGTTTGAGGCCAGTAATCCTCTTTGTGAGGTATTTCTGTGGTCTTTCCAGTTGTTGTAGATGTCTTGTGAGGTACATACCAAAAGGGCGTTGTACTCTATAATGGGTCTAATGAGTGATGAGTAGAGGGGAACAATGACCTCTTTTTTTCTGGACGAGAATCCTTTTGTGATGAGATGAGCCACGTAGAAGGATTTCCTGACCACTGTGGCGATGTGATTATCAAAGGAGACTACTGTCCACCTGTGTCCCAAGGTCTCATCACATTTTTGGCATTAAGTAGACTACCAGCTATGTGGTAGTTCATGGGTACAGAGTTTTTACCAAAGGGGATGACAATACACTTTTTGGCATTGAGCTTCAGGCCATGGCTTTGACACCAGGAATCTGTCTCAGTGAGGCCCTTTTGTAGTTTGTCCACATCGTTAGGAGTTTCGATTATGGCTCTTAGTTTGCAGTCATCTGCAAACTTTGTTAGCCAAAGACCTTCAGTGTTGGCCTGCACTTCAGAGAAGTAGATACCAAACAGGAGAGGACCCAGGACTGAACCCTGTGGTACTCCACTTGTCACTGGTCTGATGTCGGATTTGGAATCCGCTACTTTCACAGTGTGGGTTCTGTCCGTGAGCCAGTTGGCAACCTATCTTATGACATAGGGATTTATACCTAGTTTAGTGAGCTTATCTACAATTCCAGAGTGGGGGATGGTGTCGAAAGCCTTGGCGAGATCTAGATAAGCTGTGTGAACCATTTTACCATCATCTATGGCTTTGGTGACTGCTTCAAAGAAGTCATTCAAGTTTAGGAGACATGATCTGCCTTTTACAAATCTAAACTGAGTAGGGTCCTGTGTATGTAGTATCTGTACTGTATGAATTACAGTGTAATCAATGCATATAGTGGAAATAGCTATCTTGTAGTGATGTATTGTTGAGCAGTAGTAATGCTTGTAGTATTCTATGTGTGTACTGCTGTAGGTCACACTCCACACTCCACATACACCACAAGGGATGATATGGGCTTGGAACCCACCAATTCACTTCCAGCCACTGTCAGCGTCAGGATTGGTCCAACAAGTATGTGCTATAACAGGGGATAGTATATGTCGATATATTGTAACAGTCGACATATGTATGGGTGTATAAGTAAGATGAACATGTTAAAGGTGGGCTTACCATGCAAATATGGTGTGCATTGTGGGATATTGTGCTAATCCAATGACTGTGTAATGTACAGTATTCTAGGCAGATCTGTATTCTATTCTACATAGCAGTTCTGTTGTGTTATGCAAACAGTAGTTATGTCTATTGGCAATTACAATACTCGATGACAGGATACATAGCATTAGTATTCATCTGACAGGTTAGCAGCATGATAGCAAAGATAATTGGAAGAGCCAGGTAACTATCCATGCACATAACACTTGTAATATCCACCTCTCTACTATCATTTGCAAGCAATAACAACTGTGCATGTATACATGTTATGCAAATGTGTAGTGACCCTTGTTACAGGGCTGGGCCAAATGGCTATGTGCACACCTACATGGAGTGGATATTGAGAGTACAGACACACTGGCTGAACTACCAGGTTTGTGCAGCCCAACCTCTCATTGCCAACCTAACAGTCGCCTGCACATACTGTATGTAAGGTAGTGCACAGCTCTAGTAATGAAACAGGTTGCATATCATCTTTAATTCCAGTGTAACATCTGCAGTAGGAGTGTAAGATGTAGGAGACTGCTGCCCATGTGTAATAGCCGCATCATAGGTGATGGCTCACACTATCTGATTATATCCTGATCATGTTGATAGTGGCATCAGAGCCTATTGATACATGACTCTGTTTGGGGAGTGGGTGTCTGTGCCCAACAGAGCTCATGGGCCTGGTGGATATGTGAGTATATACCCAGAGAAGGAAACAGACATGTAGACACTTGCATCATCTGTAATCAACTAACAGGATGTGATGTGCTCCTCAGAGGAGGATTGCTGCTAAAGGTAACTACAATGTTTCCATAATAGCCAGTGTTGTCACGTCCATAACACAAATATGTACATGTGAGCATCACTGTCTAAAACATCATCATACGCAATACGTAAACTAAATACTGTACTTGATTCTTGTAGTACTGACATGTCTAAGTATCTGGCCAAACAAGTGACCTCCCAAGCAGGATGAGACAGACACCAAAATACACAAACTGTATGACATAGTTTGCATAATTGTGCCACACCTCTGAACATATGACTGGAAACATGCCCAACAGTACTCATTTGTGAATGAAAACTCTAGCACTATGTTACACACTGACCTATACAAGGGCATACATACTGTCAGCTGCCTGTCTGCCATGATTAGCCACATACTCATACACTCAGACCACCTTTTGAACTATACACATGGCTCTGGCATATTCCATGTTGTTGTGCAGGACCTGTGATGCAGTAGCCTGGACTGCATGGAAACACATGTAGGCACTGTCAGGTCATGTAGCCCATGCAGGTATGTCCCAAGGCCTGGGTAGCATTCTGCCATTGGCCAGAATGATACTGTAGTACAGGGAAAAAAGGATTGCATTTCACAATTGTCTAGTGTAGTGGTGCATGTCACAGGGTATACAGTATCTGTCATCCTGGAATAACATGGTTGACAGACCATGATACTTTGCCAGACAGGGCCTGCACCTGTCACCCCTGGGAATCTGGATAATGCCTAGGGCTCATGCTTCCCCATATAGTGCCTTCATCATGCACGGTTCAAGTGAGGGTCCACTGCTGTTACAGGGACAGCCAAGCAATAAACTGCAGGTCTCGCTACACAATGATACATGTCAGAAACACTATAAGGACACACATATGTCAATCCCTAACATGGAGAACATATCTGTGCAGTGGCTGAGACATGTTTCAATGCTCCAAAGAGCACACCTGCATGACCATGTTATAACACATACCTCACCTCTTGCCCATTATCTTTTATTGGAACACATGGGCTGCAGGTGTGTCCATATTCCTGAAGGATATGTACACCCCCACACTAGTTGCACTTGCATAACATCAGATGCATTATGCTGAGCAACTACCTTTGTGCCAAAGTGGAATTCAAAATGCACCTTGAAACAGATCATCCACTAGGCTGCGGACTTCCTAACTGTCATAATGTGCTGTAATGGGAAAGATTAGGTCTGAGACAGAACTATAATAATGGCTACTCTCAACTATTCCAGTATGAACTGGGAAGACTCCTCATGTACCAACACCTGCGCTCAATGCATGTTGGATTCCATCGACCCCACTGACCTGGATCACAGTAGTCACACAAACAGAGCTAACAGTATGCTACACATAGTTAGTCTCCAATGCCAATGTTATGTTTCCTAAGTGCAGAGTAGTGAGTGCCATGGCACCCATGCAGATCGACAATGCATGTGCAAATGCTGAATCCTACACAAATGAACCTTAAGCAGTGACATATGTGCAGTGACTGTGCCATTGAAACAGAACCAGGATTCAACCCAGCACATACAAGTAGGCAAACTGGTGGTACCATGCTTTAAACTGTACCACAGAAGGTAGTAACTGTTGCAAGAGTGAACACACATGAGTGTAGGTGATCCCTGGTCAGCCTCAGTAAGATGCAGATACACCATATAAAAACCACGCAAAGCTACTGTGAAACTAATCAGCCACATATTATGAGGCCAAGCACAGAGCATTCTATAGCTGTGTCATCAATCGAAATGACAACAACAAGACCTGCTGTGCTGCACAGCACTATGGCATGGGAAGTACTGCACCTACAGAAATAGCACCCATTCATCCAGATAGGGTCTCGGAGAACCTAAACCCACTCCCACCTCCCCCCACCCCAACAGGTACACTTAGTAATATATCTATGTACACTACAGGGCCCCTGTACTAATGACTATGCAGGTACAAGCTGCACTCTCTAAAGCCATACATACAGCTTTCATGGGACCTGTCAACATCCCATTGTGTATCATACACAAATGTAAGAACATTCAGCTATCCACATGCACATCATGTTCAATCATAACTCCATGTCAGGCTGTGTACACACCGAATGGTGCACAGGAACAGTTATCACACCCCACAAAGGGGGAGTCAACATTGATAATTGGACATAGTGCACAACTACCATGCTGAGTCTGGTCTGTACAGCCATGAACCATGGTCAACGTAGTTGATGTACTCGGTACAGATGTAGATGATAGTAGGGTTGATTCACACTGCTTATCATGACCTTGCCAGGTCATAGGACACCATCACCCATACTGTGTTCCAGCTACACTCAGTAAACTAGGTGCATATTCCTATGTCACAGGAGTGGTTGGCAACTGGACTACTGGCAGAACCCACACTACAGAAGGTGTCTGACGAATACATGCACATCAAACCAGTACCAGTCACAGTAATACAGGGGTCATTCCTGGTACTCTTCCTCTTTGTTATCTATACCACATAGACTAACACAGAAGGCATCAGTCTATTGATGTTTGCAAATGACTATGAACTAGGAGCAATAGTTGACTCATTGTGTGCTGCGCTCAACATACAGAAGGGCCTTAGTGTGTCAGATGTGTGGTGTGTGATGTATGGCAACAATCTGACAGCTACGTATTGCATTGTCATCCCCTATGTTACAAACCCTGTACCCCTTAACAACCACCTAGGCAGCGGTCAACATAATGGCAACTGTGTGTATGGGATGCAGCTGGACAGTACTTTCCTTTGATAGTTACGTCACCACAAAAGACAGGTAGTCCTATGTGGCACCCCTAATCATGACAGGGTCCCATCCAGGAATATTGAGATAACTGCTCAGCCATACTCAACACCAATGTGACCCATAATAGATCACATATTTCCTTTAAGGGTTATTGCTCATGTGTAGATGGCCTACACTGCCCTTCACAATACCTAGCTGCACTATGTAGCATGCAGCCTACCCTGAATAAAGCCATGCCCAACCCAGAGGTGTTGGACATGCTACACTTATCACATCCTGATCCCAAATAAACACAAACATCATGGACATCTACCTTTCTAGTACAAGTATCACAACATGCCTGACAGATCCCTGTCCCATGCACATAACATACTCTTGCCATACTATGTATCCCTGTAAAGCGAAGCTGCACATCGCCCCTCTCTGTGACATGGTGTGATGACCGCATGCCAAATATATCAGTAACCATGTGTATCAGTTCTGTGGCACTGCTTGAACTGGCCACTAAAAATTACCTGTCTGTTGCCTACAGCTAGGTAACCTGTCTGCCTAGGCTCAGAAATGACCCAGGGCATATAACCTACTAGATCACTAAGACCATACATGCTTTAGTTGATATCCAACCCTGCAAATACCAAAAGGCTAGCTATTGTCCCATGTGTTACACATGTGCAACACAAGCAATACATGGCAGGATGCTACACAGCTGTACAGTGCCATGTAGATGTATATGGCAAAATACATACATGCTTGCAAGTCTGCAAGGTCACTGGTCATGTCCCTAATGGCTATGTATGACTATACATGTGGCATATACACAGCATTAAGGTTGATTGCATTAATGTGAACACATCCAGGCATGTGCTGATAGGTAAAGACACCACTACAGGCAAACAGGCATGCCCACATCAAGACAACATCCACATGGTGTATGAGCAATGTCATCACATGACACACACATATATGGCAATAACATCACATCACCAGTAGGAGTCAAATGTGTGCGACCTATACATGTCAGTGGTGTTAGTGTCATGTAGATGTACAAAGACGTATTTGTAATCTTAATAAATATGATACACATGTATGTTCAACTGTACTGCTGTACTTCTCTGTGAGTTCCTGTGTCCTGTCTCCATCATAATGTCTTCCAGGTATGCCACATAGCAGACTGCCACCATACAGCTGCTTGGAGATAAGGTCCTCATCCCATACCTCCTCGACAACTACACGATGCTCTTCAGCCATGTGCCACAGGATGCACAGCAGCGGGATGCCCTGTGGGAGGAACTCAGCAGGAGGGTAAATGAATTTGGTGGTCACAATTGCAATCTTACTGCTGTGACACCCCTGTTTAGGTACCTCTGGTGTTTTGCAGCTTCAGCAGCCTGTGTCAGGTAAGATTGTTATTATTTACCAGGCCTGATAATTCATGGAACATATTAATAGCATGCTATCTGCCATAATACATGTACACATAATATATGGTGGTCTTGTTAATGGACACTGGTCAGACCTGCAATGCATCACACTGTTTACCTATGTGAAAAAATTGAAGACTATATGAAACACCTACACTAAACCTTCCATACTGTCATTGCTAGATGTGTGGACAACAATGAATACAATGGTGGAGGTGTGTTCCACTGTAGGGACAGGTACTACATATCAGCATTACACACGTTGGGAATACAAACAGTACTGTGCAGTGACTCATATGTGTGCACACACACTAAATGTGTTGGAGCTGGAGTATGCCCAGCCCGCAGGATACACCTTTGCGGAGTATACGCTTGCTATGAATGTCACACTATGTCATCTGCTATCAGACATGTCCATGACATGTAGTGGGCTGACTGCAACACTGCCCAACTATCCTGCAAAACATGTCTCACATCCCATACATACCACCCTTTGTCTGCATAACCCTGTCCTCAGTGGGGCATATGACATCTATGGGTGTATGTCATATGGGATAACACTGACATGTGAAATAAGATGGCCATCACAACCATTGGACTGAACATGTGTACACATTGCCATGGACGATGGCCAGAGACATGAAGCAACACACAGTAGAAGTGATGTACATGTGTGCACACTCTGTTGTACATTGGCTCCACACAATATAACTATGGCCTTTGTGTAATGGTGATATTGCAGATGTGAAACACTAAACATCATACAGGCCTGTGCACAGCTTGTGTAGGCATAACATGTAACCACCACATAACATGTCTTGAACATCTAGAGTGTATCACGACATGGATGCATTCACCTATACAGTATCCAAATACATACATGTGTTGCACAACATACACATACATCCACATCAAGCCACAGATACAGTACATTCACCTTACTAGTGTCAGACATCAATGTCATGCCTGCTCGTTATGTGTGTGAGTTACACAGATAGCATGTGGGACATAGAGTAAGTGTAAGTTAGCCATGTCTGGGCATAGTTGCCAGGTATCAGTAATATGGTTGCAGATGTGCAGGGGTGTCAGCTATATACCCTTCTGTGACCTGTGTCACACATTCCACATTAGGGTTTATTGTGTATACACCTCGGTGACGTGGGACACATTCCACATCAGATATGTATTGTATGTGAACATAGTCATGGCTATGAACTGTGTCAGTAGCTCACTCTGTATAGCAATTGTGAAGCCACATGATGCCCTGCAATGGCTATGCACATCAGCTCAATGTGGAGTATGTCCCTGCATATTTGTAGGGTGGACAGACAGCATTGCATGAGCTGAAGGCCCATGTTAGTATAACACGTACCTGCATTGGGACACCATTACTGTACTGTAGATTGGAAAGGACACCATTGTGTTACACATGTATGTATGTATGTCATTAACACATCAGCAGAAGAAATGTCATACTACATGTGATTGGCAAGGTCATACGCCACACAGCAGGCCGGTGTACTGTAAACCTGTGCTGGTCTGTGGCACCATTGCAAAGTAGGGACAGCCATGTCAAACATGTGTGTACAGCCACATGCATAATGTCTACACTCAGCTCAGGGGTAGGCGGAATAATGTTGAACAGATAAGCACTGCTTTGGGGGAGATATGCAAGCTAGGCCTCAGGCAAACATAGTGTGCAGTCGACATATGCTACAGCTCATGTCCTCACACATAGGGGCAGTGGCCAACACATAGCATCAGTGGCAGATGTACAAAGGTCAGCGATGGTCTGTTAACATGTAGTGTATGTTGCACACACCATGGCAGTGCAGTGCAATGGTGCAAAGTGCATGCATTGTGTTGCAGGTATGGGGCATAGGCTACTAACACATATGGTGCAATACAGGTATGTATGCTAACCACCACTATAATTATGTAAGGTGCATGCTGTCTGCTATAACACATACATGATGTTGTGTGCAATTCAAGGAGGTATGATAAGTATCACTATAATTGCCTAAGCTGAAACTTTAATTGTCTAAGCTGATTGCCATCTGCCATATCACCTGCATGTAGCGTGTGTGTCAGTGTGCGTCAGCGTGTGTCAGTCTGTTTGTGTCAGTGTGTGTCTGTGTGTGTGTGTCAGTGTGTGTCTGTCTGTGTGTGACTGTCTGTGTGCATCTGTTTGTGTGTCCATCTGTCTGCCTGTCTGTCAGTGTGTGTGTATGTGTGTCTGTGTGTGTGTGTGTGTGTGTGTGTGTGTGTGTGTGTGTGTGTGTGTGTCTGGTATAACCTGTAATGTACAGTTCTTATCTTCCTCTCACAGGTGTTGATGTAGGTGCATTGCCCTCCTGCGGTCCACCTGATGTTAGTGTCCCCACAGACTCTAGCAGTGATGATGATAGTATGATTTAGGCACAGGTAGGGTTGTCAGGGGCTGAATCTGTGCCACTGGTTGCCATTCCACCTGTCTCCCCCTCATCCTCGTACACAGTTCCCCTGTCTGCACATACCGCACCACCACCGGCCATAGAGGAAGGACAGTTGGTGGGTGGTAGCATGGAACAGGGAAGTGTGGTGACTATGGAAGGTGTGCCTGCACACCATGATCCCAGTCAACAGACTGGTGATGTCCCACACAGGCATGTGCCCAGTGCTGCTCATAGGAGGACCACGGGCCAACATGCCCCTGCGAGACCAAGCACATCAGCTGGAGTCACCAGAAGCAAGTTTTGGGCTGTAATGGAGGCACAGGCACATGCTGAATGGCACAACAGATAAGGTCTGAGGCATCAGAGGGCTGCTGTCCATTCATTAACTGACAACATCCAGGCACTTGCAAATGCTCACCATCATCTTGCAGATGTTTTGGATATACGATTGTGTGACATGGTGACATGGTGGGAGTCCTTGACCGTGGCATGTCAATCCTCGAGTGTTGAATGTCTGTGTTGGAACATCTGGTGGGAGTGAGGTGTCGGGCACATGGACATAGGTCAGCTACATCACCCTGTTGAAGGTCTACGTGAACATGCTACTGCACATGCCCACTCCCATAGTGGCGGTAGCAGCAGCAGTGCAGCTGGTGCTGTGCAGTCCACACCAGGACACAGCAGGCCATGTGCATGTGGTCCTGGATGGTCCCAGCAGGAACACGGATCCAGTGGACATGTGTCATCAGACAGTACCCAATCTGGACCTCTGCATGGCAGTGCCCGTGCAACCCCTGGCAAGCACAGGTCACGTGGCCTTGGCCAAACACCATGAACTGTGAAACCTGCCTTGTACAGTCTGCAGCTGTCAATATTACCTCTGTGTAGGCCAGCCACATGCTAGACCTGTGTGCATACATACACACACACACTGGAAACAAATGTAGGGCACCTCAACACACACACGCATAACATCCACACATGTCCAATAATATCACAGGCCCTAACACATACACATGATGTCATCCAATGGCACAGCCTAGGCCCCTGGCAAACATTATCACCCTGTGCATATGATGATGCCTGTGCTGCATCCCTGTCATCCACACCATTGGAATAGGGACATGTTCATATGGTCTGATGCACAGGGTGAACATACTAGGTAGACAATTGTAAATTAATATGGTTGAGTAGTGTTGACAGGCAGCAGATATACCATGTATTGCAGTTGTGGAATGCATTTTGTACGTTTGACAGTATGTATCATGTGTAACAACACTAACAGCATGTTGATCCTGATGTTCTGCCTTCCTCTTTCAGGTGTAGTTGCATGTGACGGGGGTGTTGGTGTTTGCGGGAGTACTATATGTACATGTTGACTACCCACAGGTCAATATGACACTATCTGCATGCACGTTGTAGCTTCCACATCACAGTTATATTCTCCCATGTTTCAATAATGTTTACTGTTCTAATGATCCAAGAGCATGATAGCTGTGTAGTAAACTACTGTGTTCAGAGACGTCACATCCATAGTGGGTGACATCACAGGTATAGTTACCTGGAGCACGGATTTAGTAAAAGAGTGGTATTCCAGAAGACAAGGGTAAAGGCCAGGGGAAAGAGTGGCTTTTCATTGGGAAGCAGTAAAACCCACTGCCATAACAGCATGCAAACACTGACACACCCACACACTCAGGGATTCACAGACACAGTAACACACACTCTGACACACACACAAACACACACACACACACACACACACACACACACACACACACACACACACACACACACACACACACACACACAGTTGCCAGTGTTTGGATGAGAACCCCTGCCTATGTGCATATCATCATTATAATACTATGCAATTACAAGATGCGCCACAGAGATTACACATGTACAGGTAGTTGGAATGGCCTAAGATCGAGGACATTGACAGGGATACTACAGTGCAGTGAGTGTATATGGTTGGGGGGTACATCAGTAGGCTATGTAACAACAGGTCACACCCCAAGGAGTACATGTTAACAGGCGGTTAGTATGCCCATCTACGATTGATGAAATCAACAGGGATGCTAGATTGCTTTGAATGGATGGGGGAAGAAGGCATTAACATTTCACTATGGTAAAATACAGCCTCACTCCAGGAACCAGACAGCCATACACACGGACAGCCATACACACACACACACACACACACACACACACACACACACACACACACACACACACACACACAGTTGCCAGTGTTTGGATGAGAACCCCTGCCTATGTGCATATCATCATTATAATACTATGCAATTACAAGATGCGCCACAGAGATTACACATGTACAGGTAGTTGGAATGGCCTAAGATCAAGAACATCGACAGGGATACTACAGTGCAGTGAGTGTATGTGGGTGGGGGGTACATCAGTAGGCTATGTAACAAGAGGTCACACCCCAGGGAGTACATGTTAACAGACGGTTAGTATGCCCATGTACGATTGATGAAATCAACAGGGATGCTAGATTGCTTTGAGTGGATGGGGGGAGAAGGCATTAACATTTCACTATGGTAAAATACAGCCTCACTCCAGGAACCAGACAGCCATACACATGGACAGCCATACACACACACACACACACACACTGGCATTCACAAAGATATACACCTATGTCACACACATACAAGCACTTTACATCTGTGAGGTTTAACCACCTGCCTATGCCTTTCTTTCTACACTTCACTCTGTAATGGTGTCAGCAACAGTGTTCAGGAGAGTGATAACATGTGGGATGTATTCCCAACCATACGTGACATATATGGACACACACCCACATGTGCCAGTACTGTTCATAGGTTCATAGGTTCATAGGTTCATACTAGGCTATCTGCCCTAGGGCATTTATAAGCCTAGCCAGAATGTGTTTGGCTTTCGCCACCCATTTTAAATTAATTTTGCTATGCCCTTTTTTTGAGGTTAGTATACTGTGCCTCTGTCTAACAGTGACACAGAAGTCATACCCGGTGTAAACCTACGATCTCCCATCCACTCATCAAGATTCCTCTTGAAGAGAGTCAATGAGGGACTCTGCCTAACCTGGACTGGGATTTTATTCCAGAGTGAAGGGAGCCTCTGGGTTATGAATCTGTCCCTCCAGCATGTCCTATTTATTTCAGTGCTGAGGTTCAAGTCTCTCAAGCGTGTAGCTCGATAGGATTTGGATTTTCTGAGGTGCAGCATGTCCATTAATTCCGGGTTGGACATGGCTTTATACATCAGGCACAGATCGCCTCTGAACAGGCGGTATGCCACTGAGTAGAGCTGGAGTTTCTTTAACCGGGCAGCATATGGCATCTGTTTGAGCCCTTTGATCCTCTTGGTGAGGTACTTTTGGGGTCTTTCCAGTTGCTGCAGGTGTCTGGTAAGGTACATCCCAAAAGGGGCATTGTACTCAATTATGGGCCTGATGAGGGATGAGTAAAGAGGCACGATGACCTCCCTGATCTAGATGTGAATCCCTTCATGATTAGGTGGGCTATATAAAATGTTTTTCTAACCACTTTGGCCAGGGTTGTCAAATGAGAGATTGCTATCAACTTGGGTCCCCAGGTCCTAATTACTTCTTCTGTACTTAATGGATTACCACCTATGTGGTAATTTGTGGGCACTTTGTTTTGCCAAAGGATAACTATACACTTTTAGCGTTTAGCTTGAGGCCATGGCTCTGGCACCAGTTGTCTGTTTCTATGAGGCCCTTTGGAGGATGCTTGTGTCGGCTGGAGAGTCGATTATGGTGCCCAGTTTGCAG
The DNA here is from genome assembly GCF_019279795.1 of Protopterus annectens. Lineage (NCBI taxonomy): Eukaryota > Metazoa > Chordata > Ceratodontiformes > Protopteridae > Protopterus > Protopterus annectens. The sequence goes on along the minus strand of NC_056730.1, from coordinate 725,041,776 downwards.
TCATCTGCGAACTTGGTCAGCCACAGTCCTTCCGTGTTGGCCTGTACCTCCGAGAAATATATACTGAACAAGAGAGGTCCCAGGACTGAGCCTTGTGGGACACCACTTGTAACTGGTTTGGAGTCTGACATGGCTCCAGCAATTCTAACCATGTGGGTTCTGTCCTTGAGCCAGTTTGCAACCCATCTAGTGACATAGGGGTTTATATTTAAGCTGGTGAGCTTATCTATAATGCCTGAGTGGGGTATTGTATCGAAGGCTTTTGCAAGGTCCAGGTAGGCTGTGTGGACCACCTTCCCCTCGTCAATGGCCTTGGGGACTGTTTCAAAGAAATCAACCTGGTTTAAGAGGCAGGATCTGCCCTTAACAAAGCCGAACTGGGTAGGATCCAGTGTATGTAGGTCCCCAATATCTTTATTTATGAGGTCAATGATTATCCTTTCCATAGCTTTGCAGACCAAGCTAGTCAGGCTTATGGGGCGATAGTTTCCAGGATCCATTGAGGCACCACCTTTGTGGAGAGGGACCACAGTTGCTGTACGCCACTCTTTGGGTACATATCCTGTAGTAAGGCTGAGATTGAACAGTAGTTTTATGTTTGGGTTAAGCTCTTCTTGGAGTTCATGTAGGACGCAGCCCGGGACACCGTCTGGTCCCATTGATGCTGTGTTTTTTGCTTTGGAGAGGGCGGCTCTTACCTGAGCATCCGAGATGTCAGGGGCAGCACTCTGCTGGAATAGATATTTGCCCTTTGGTGGGAGGGGAGAAGTTTGCTGAACCTGTCAGCTAGGATGTTGGCAATGTCTGTGGGTTCGTGTATTTTTGTCATTTTGGACTAATTCTGAGCATATCTGGGAATTACCACCCAGGTTCCTAACATAACTAAAGAAAGCCTTGTGATTATCCTTAGTGTCCTGTGCAATTTTTCTCTCAAAGCTGGCCTTAGACGATTTTATGAGTGCCCGTAGTTTTTTGCTAATACTGATCAGAGATGCCTTCCCTTTTTGGAATTTTGCTCTATCATTTAGTAGCTTCCTCCTTCTATTGTATAGCTTGTTTATGGCTAGGGTCCACCAGACAGGACATCTGCCTTTGGAGGACTTGGTCTTGGTTTTATTTGGGATCGCATGATCCATGCATTCCTGAAGGTGTTCATAGAATGCGTTTATAAAGGATTCTGTGGTCTGGGCCGTATTTTCCACAGGGCCGGGGGCTTTGAAGGATTCCACCTCAGTTTTGAGGAGAGTGAAATTTGCTTTAGAGAAGTTTTTCACTGTGGTTTTCTGGGCAGGGGGTGGTGTCGGGATGTGAACATCCAGTGAGATTAGTTTATGGTCTGATCTTACCAGTGAGGGATACACTTCTGGTCTGGAGCATAGAGTCCCCATGTTGGTGATGATCAGGTCCAGTATGTTTTCCCCTCTTGTGGGAGTGGTAACAAGTTGTTCCATAGCATTTGAGTTTATAAATTCTAGGAACCTTTGGGCTAGGGTGTTGGAGCTAGAGTAATGCTCCCAGTCTATGTTTGGGTAGTTGAAGACTCCCAATATAATGGTGTTTGGAGAGACCTTCATATTTTCCAGTGTTCTCATGAAGGCCGAGTGGGGTTCCTGGGTTAGGGAGGGTGGTCTGTAGCAGGCTATAAACTGGAAGGCAGTTTCACCCACTGTTAGTTGCACATGGATAGTTTCTGATGCTTCGTGGTGTGCCACCAACCTGGAGGTGTGGGTATCTTTGACGAATATTGATACTCCCCCTCCTTTTGTGGGTCGGTCCAAGTTTTGGGGCCGAAAAGCATGGTATGAGGTATAACCTGGTAGTGCTGGGGTGCTCTCGGGAGCCTTGAACCAGGTTTCTGTTACTGCACAGATATCGATTTTCTCCATGCTAAGGAGAGTTTCAGTCGTGCATCTTGAGGTTTAGACTTCTGGCGTTGAGTAGCATTACTCTTAGTTTCTTATCCCTTGTGATACCTAAGGAGGTGGGTTTGTCTTTTGAGCCTTGCCTAAAAAAGGCACTATGGGGTAGCAAGAGCCTTTGCCAATATCCAAAGCCCAGGGGTGACAGGTGCAGGCCGTCCCTAGCGAAGCATCGTGGCTTGTCGAGCATGTCATCCCAGGCTGACAGGCATTGGATCCCCTTTGAATGACACCAATAATTAAGCCAATTGTTGAAATTGATCATCTTGTCTTCATATTGTGGCATCATTCTTGGTGATGGTAAGATGTTACTCAAGGTCAGGGTCATACCGGCCTGGGCCACATGCTCAGAAAGCTCCTCTATGTCTCTTTTCATGTAGTCCAGGGAGGTACATCTCAGGTCATTCACACCAGCATGGACAATGACTGAGTCATATTTGTACTTGCCTTGGAGTGACCTGAGTGCTTGTGTTATGTGGCGGATCCTAGCGCCCGACAGGCAGCTCACCGTGACCTTCTCCTTGTTCAGCCTGGTGAGCGGGACGTCAGTGTGCCTGATGATAGAGTCACCTATTACAAGTGTATCAGGTGTGTTGTTTAGCCTTAAGGGCTGTGACTGTTTGGCACACTGGCTTTGTGAGATATATGTTGCACGTGTTTTGTTTTGGGGTAGCGGTTGCTTGGGTGTCTGCTTTGGAGGTCTCTGCTGCTTAGGCAGATTTTTATTTAGAGCCTCCGAGTATGTTTTTGTGTGTTTATGTGTTTGGTCCGCTGTCGTGGTAGGTCTATGTGAGACTGGAATTGTACTGAGTGTGGTTTCCTTCTCCTCCTGACTGGTTACGCCAGTACTGAGTTGAGAGAGCTTAGCCTCCAGTTTGGCTATATGGATGCATCTCTCATATGTGTTGGAATTTATTGGGAGGAGGAGAGGGTTGTCTGTGTACATGAGGCAGTTGTAACACTGCCTCAAGATTCCCAGATTCACCAGCTGGACCAGAGAGAAGATTGACAACTGACCTTTGGACATGCTAGAATAATATTGTGAATTCCTTTATAATTGAAAAAAAAAGGGCCAATGGGGAACAAGGTACTCAAGAGGACTTTGTGAGAGTGTAGTGCTTTTAATTTTTTAGTGCTGACTTATATAATTGCTTTAGTGAGCAAGTGCCTTTAGTGAGCAAGTGCCAGGTAACTTAAATGCAATGTGTTACAGGTAACTTAAATGCAAAAATGACAAACAGTAACTTTCTTTTAAGTGAAACAAGAAAATGAGTACAGTAAGCAATGCAGATGTCACTAGGGATCCACAGAAGCGCTGAAAAGCCACGGTTTAGGTGGTATTAGTGTTTCAGGGAAATAACAAGCAAACAAACAACACGCATACAAACAGAGCTAGATTCAGCAGGCCTGGATCTAGTCTATGCTACAGCAAACAAGGTGTACCAATTTCAGTAGAAAACAGTTGAAATATGCAGGCACTATAAGCCTTTAACCAGAAATTCCCAGCTCAGAAGGGCAGAGTCCAGCCTCTCCTCCCACAAGAGTGCAGACCACGAACCTTCTTAATGTAAAATAACTGGCCTGAAGCCCAAGTGCTTAAACCAGAACTAATACACTTTTAGAATAACAGACACTGAGCCCTCAATCAGCAGTTCCCAACTTAGAAGGATGCAAGCCACTTGTCCTGCCACTACAGTGCAGGCCACAAACCTTCCTAATGTAAAACAACTGGTCTGAAGCCCAAGTGCTTAATCCAAAAGACTTAGAATGATAGCTACACTTTAATCAAGTTACTACCAAGCAGTAATAAATACAATTGAATACTTTGAAGAATGCCTGGATTAGTGCTTAAGTTATACAAACAAAGCTAGATTCAGCAGGCCTGGATCTAGTCTACGCTACAGCAAACAAGGTGTACCAATTTCAGTAAGAAGCAGTTCAAATATGCAGGCACTATAAGCCTTTAACCAGAAATTCCCAGCTCAGAAGGGCAGAGTCCAGCCTCTCCTCTCACAAGAGTGCAGACCACAAACCCTTTTAATGTAAAATAACTGGCCTGAAGCCCAAGTGCTTAAACCAGAATTAATACACTTTTAGAATAACTGACACTGAGCCCTCAATCAGCAGTTCCCAACTTAGAAGGATGTAAGCTACCTGTCCTGCCACTACAGTGCAAACCACAAACCTTCTTAATGTAAAACAACTGGTCTGAAGCCCAAGTTCTTAAACTAAAAGGCTTAGAATGAGTTGCACCAAGAAGTAATAAATACACCTGAGTACTTTTAAGATGACGCAAAAGCAAAATAAATTAGGAAGAAACACAAATACAGTAAAAGCAGATAATTTTTTTTTTTTTTTCAGAAAAGTAGCAAAAACAGTAGTAAAAACAATTCACATGCAGTGCAAGCTGGCACACTTGAGTATGTAGCAATATTAGTCCACACACAGTTTGAAAAAAATGTAATTAAATTAAAAAGGACTAAAAGCAAGTGCAGAAAGGGTTTATTAGATAGAATGCAGTAAATGGGACTGAGGGAGTGTCCTAGATCAAATCTACAGTGGGGCGGGCACTGCAAAAGCCACCAAATTTAAACTACAACCAAGACCAGGGAGGGGGGGTGGGGAAGACAGTTTCAACAGAGCTAGATCTGAGGAATCAGTCCAAATTATAAAACCACAATAAAATGCATAAAATATACTTAAATCAGTTTATGTCCAGTTGATGTATGCAGACTATGAATCAAACACCAGTCTATCTCATGATAGGTACCACAGAAGTACAGCACTATCACATCTGGTACAATGCTTACTGACTCTTTCCTTTGACAACTGTGCTGATATATTCACAATATATGCACAGGGGTGGTATTACTGTTACTGGTGTCATAAGATGTTCCTTCAGTGTCACACTTACAGCATTCTACATTGTCTGTCTTCCACTTCAGTTAACAAAACCTGACCTTAGGAGGTACACAGGTTATTGTAGGACTGGTTGTAACACACCAGTGAGCTGCCCTCAGTAATCATTCATCTGCAAGGAAGCCCCACCACTTAGTAGTCATATCCAAACATCTGTCCATATCTCACGTACGGCTTACTGTACTTAAAGAATATCACCATATACAGTTGGCAATGTTGAGGCTGTATTGCAACAGCATGATGTACTAGACAACAGTCACCTTCAGACATCAGACACTGCACACACACACATGGAATCTACACAAACAGCAATACATGTACACATATGCGGTCTACATCAGTACGTGCACTAGCAGGTCAAGAGGATACATTCCACACTTTCCCCATGCCATGTGTGAAACATAGTCAAGCATTACCCCATAATGGATGTTGTATTCATGTACTGGTAGGACACCACTTTCACTGAGTAGCCAAATGTACATATATTACAACAGCACATATCAGCGTGACACACACAGCATTATTCCATGTCATGCTCCTACGAACTGTTACTTTGACAGTGCCATGGTGAAGCCAGGGCACTGTAATGGTCAACAGTGAGCACATCATATTTGCCACACACACCTCATGCGTACTGGAAGAGTGCCAGCAATGTGCTCTGTTAGAGCAAGGCAGTACACTCATTCAAGCATGTGCAAGGTCTGTGGCTTGTAAACATCTCACCCCAGCATATACTGGCTATTGTGGTACTAAGGCTAATGTCCAGACAGCACACAGCATGCATGGCTTGCAATTGTTGACATGGGATATATGTAGGAGCTGTGGCCACACATGGCTGTACATGTCATGAACATATCTCCTGTGACTACTCAGGAACATACAGAGCAGAGCTGGATTTCCCTGAGTCTGTCAATACAGGCCTTGTGCAGGTCCTATGGTCCTGTTATTTGGGTATGTTTGTAGGCATTGCATTAGGTGGACATGTCTAAACTCATACATGCCACATGGGGTGTTGTATGATATGATAGGTGTCATGGGTGAGCAGTAGAGAGGGGATATTACCTCTGTCAACATAGATATCGAACCTTATGTACTGTTAGCATGCTATCTGCCATGTGCATGTGTGTAATGATTGTAGCCACCTGTATGTAGAAAGGTAAATGAAAACTATGGTAATGTAATTTATGTTGTATGTGTGTGGGATGTATATATCCAGGGCAGGTATGGTTAGGTCATATCCGACCATGAGGGTGTTGTTTACTGGTGTACAGCACCAGTTGACCTTGTTAATGCTGACAACATCCGGGGGACCCTGGTATGTGTACAACTGAGCTGGTTACAAACAGTGGCATTATTGCATTGCATAACACATTATGCAGCTGTGTCTGTACATGGGTACTTTGCACAGTTGATGTAGGCCTAGGTACAGACAACCAATCGAGGGTCATCTGGCGGTCTACCATACTATGTCATACCACATATGGATGTGTGCTGGTAGTCTGCGAACATGGTGGTGGATGTATATGAGGCTACAACCTAGAATGCAGCATTTGCCACTGTCACCTGTACCTGACTGATTTTTGATGCGTTATGTCTGAGTAGTAGTCTTTACATGTGAGTAGCCTTTACGAATATGTGTACACCACCACCTGGAATGGTCCATACCACTGTTATGGCCCACATGTCTGGATCTGAGTTATATGGTGGTAGTGCAATTGTGCACTACAGAGCCCTCAGCCAGGTGTTCCTCACTGCACAGATGTCATTATTCCCCATTGTAGGTTCTACATTGAGCAAATGGATTACTAAAGCCACACATCTAACACGGGTTAGCATAAGCATCCAATGCAGTTGTCATGTAGGTGTCAGGGTGTTACATCTGTGTGTAGGACATTTGCCTTGGAATGTGGCTATATGGGTAAATGTGACCTAGGTATTATCCAAACACACGTGTAACATGGATGCATGTGCTCTGTATTGACGGCTCGTTGTTCGGTCATGACAGCCCGGAATGACAGACACTGGACATCCTCATAATAACAACAGGCCATTGGCTCATTGTTTTGGTCTAGCAGTTGCCACCCATACCATGACATCAGTGTGTGTGGCAATAATGTGCTTGGTAGCAAATGCCCCATGTTAGGTGACGGACAGTAGCAGAACTTGTGTACATGACCAATGTGAGATATACTTAGGATAGCAGTCCTGCTAATAATGAAACTACTAACACTGCCGAGAGAGATCATCTTGACTACTGCACCTCAGTACCATTACACAAGGTGGCTCACCAATTATGCTTGCACATGCCACTGTTCCATGTACAATGCCACTGTCCACAACCTGCTATCAATGTATGCCTTTCAGGGCAGCAAGGTGTGTGACACATGCTGTAGGTAGCATCTGCCTGTTTGACCCAGGTAACCTATTGTCTGTCACGTCCACAAATGCATAAATGTGTATATGTAACATATATATGTCAGTACTTCATGTACATGTATGCATGTGTATCACACAGCACAGACACATATATATCATTTACAGGCCACATACAGGTATCAGGTAGTAAACCAGTATGATGTGCATATATACTGACAGGTAAGATGTACCTAACTGTGAACCTGTGTGTTTACAATAGGAGTCAATTACAATGTGTTCTGTACATGTAAGTGTTTGAGCATGCACACTGTGGCCTTCAGTGGTTAGAATCAGAGTGCATCCCAAACAGCCCTGTGCTACTAAGTGTATGAGCATACCCACTGCCACCTTGTGTAATTTGAGTCAGTGCATCCAACAAGCCCTTTGTTACTAAGTGTATGAGCATGCCCAGTATAACCTTGTGTAGTTGTAGTCATAGTGCATCCCAAACGGCCCTGTGCTACTAAGTGTATGGGCATGCCCACTGTAACCCTGTATAGTGATAGTAGCTGTCCATTCTGCAGATGGCCATACTCCAGTTCAGGTTCCTGTTGTGCTACAACTATACCTCTCAGGCCTACCTGCGGATGGTGTGTCTTTTTTGTGCATACAGGTTGTAATGGGCACCTACTTTAAACACACAGATCTACAGCTATGTACTTCATGACTGTCAGTCTCCCTGTTGTTGTCCTCAATTGTAGAAGGGCAGTCTGACTGCCTTGGGATGTGTAATCTCTGTGGAGCGTCTTGTAACTGCGTAGTACTGTAATAGTGATCCTTAGATAGGCAGGAGTTGTGATCCCACCACTGGCAATTGTGTGCATGTGTTTGTGTGTGACAGCAAATGCCTGAGTGTGTGTGTCAGCAAATGGCCGAGTGTGTTTGTGTGTGTCAGCATAGGCTGAGTGTGGTTGTGTGTGTGTATTTGAGTCTGCATCCTGTCATGGCAATGGGTTTTGCTGCATTCCAAAGAGATACCTCCTGTTGCACTGGCCTTTATCCTTGTCAACCTCTATACCTCTCTCTTCCCCCCTCCCCACTGCAAGTAATCTGCCCTGTGATGTCACCCAGCTCAGACATGAAATCAGTAAGTGTAATTGTATGTGTTCTGTGCCACATACCCAAACTAAATACCACTGTACTAGTTACCTTTACATAGGAAAGATGTGTATGCACAATACTGACAAGTGTGTGTGTGACTACCCTGTAGCCAGGCATACACATGTGTAATGTCTTTTAGCACACCACTGTAGCCATCTGTGGTGACCGGTGTCTACAAAGTATTGCATAGTTAGGAATGGTAAAGAATACACAGTCAAGCACAATTACAGTTGGGTATGTTATTTTCCTGTGCCACTGTCGAGCAGTGACACAGAAGTGGTCACTGGGGTGTAGGTCCATACCCATCATTCCCCACCCTAACTCCACAATCCCCAGAGTAGATTACATTAGCCATCATTCCCCACCCCAAACTCCACATACACAACAACCATCCGTTCTCTGGTGAAATGCTTATGACGTAAATGTTATAACAAAAGAAATGCCTCAATTTTGTATACACATCAGTTCCTTTGAAACCCTTCTGTGTCACAAAGGGTGTTCAGACATGTATGTATGTATATGTGTATGTATATATATATATATATATATATATATATATATATATATATATATATATCTATGGCTATGGCTGTGTCTGTGTATATGCATATATATATGTGTGTATACACATCCCGTAGGTGCATATATATATATATATATATATATATATATATATATATATATATATATATATGTAGTTATGACAGTTGTACAGATGTAGACTTGTCTTTGTTGCTTCACAGAGTACAGTACATTCAAGGGTACTGTACATATGTGCACAACGGGATTGTCCCATTTGTTTTCAGTACTGTGGAATACCTGTAGTAGGATGTGCATTATAGACTCCATGCAACATATGTACAGCCCCGATGGCTTAGTGGCAGGTTCAGTGACCTCAGTGTGCATGGTCCAGGGTTCAAGACCTGTAAGCCTTGTTGATACTGTCAGTTAGTACTGCATATGACACTGTTAAGCAGGTGTAAATGTGTTTTTGTGACAGTAAGCAGCGGGTACACGCAGGTAACAGACGTACAAACCGTGGTACACTTGGAATTCCCTTCTTTGGCAATCCTGCTGATGTCACCCACCTACTAATATACCTCTGAGACTGCTGTAACCCAGTAATCCCCATGACGCATGCTGTAACTGTGTAATGCTGTAGTGTGCTAAACTGGTTTGGTAGGTGTTCTAATCCCAGACAGGTCAACTGTGTGTCTGCCTGCCTGCCTGTGAAAGAAACAATGCTTTTAGAGTATGCACACTCTTTACAACCCACATGACCACCTCTGGCAGTCCTGCTGATGTCACCAACCTAACTAGGACTGCTATAACCCAGTATTCTCCATAGCGCGTGCTTAATCTGTGTATTGCTGTAGTGTGATAAACTAATTAGGTAGGGGTTCCATTCCAAGAGAGACCAATTGTGTGTGTGTGTGTCTCTGTCTGCCTGAGACAAGAACAATGCTTTTTAGAGTATGCAGACTCTTTACAATTCACATGACCACCTTTAGCAATCCTGGTGATGTCACCCACCTAGGAATACACCTCTAGGACTGCTGTAACCCAGTGTTTTCCATAGCATGTGCTGTAACTGTGTATTGCTGTAGTGTAAAAAACTAATTAGGTAGGAGTTCTATCCCAAGAGAGACTAACTGTGTGTGTCTTTGCCTGTTTGAGACAAGAACAATGCTTTTTAGAGTATGCACACTCTTTACAATTCACATGACCACCTTTGGCAATTCTGCTGATGTCACCCACCTAGACATACACCTCTGGGAGTGCTATAACCCAGTAATCTCCATAATGCATGCTGTAACTGCGTAATGATGTAGTGTGATATACTAATTAGGTAGGGGTTCTATTCCAGGACATGGCAGGTGTGTATGTTTAACTGTCAGAGCCTGTGTGGAGGTGGCTGTGAGTGTCTAACCACTGGACATGTTGGGGAGTGGAGTTTGTAGTTTTCCTATATGGTGTCCATCTTATATGTCACAATTTCCACCTCACAAGGAGTACAGATGTCAGTCATCCAAGGGGCTGTGTTGGCAAGCCATACCCCTACATCTGGCAAAAGGCCTGGTGAACAAAGTATGCAACCCTACTATTACCCGGAATACGTCCTGAACCCATGTGTCATACACAAACACACTTGCCTAGAATATCCCACTGTGTTGCTAGTACCCTGCACATTGATGATGGATAACGGGCATGGTGTGATTGCAGTGGCCTGCAGAGGGCATGGCACCCTGTACAGCAGTACAACAGGCACATAATTGCGGACAATGTGTCTTCACTATATTCTCCACTGGATGCCTGCAACATATGTGTTGCCATCAAATGTGATCTACAGAGGCCATACAGCGCATTACACATGTGCCCTGTATGGACCGATGCCACTGACACCAGGGAATACCTGTATCATGCTATCAATGCAGGTGCAGGGTCAACCTGCTGACTATAAGCAGGTTCTGCCACACCAGGCCAGTATTGGCATATCTGAGGATAACAGTCTGTGTACACAACATGTGCCAGCCAAACCGGGTACACCTGTACATTTCACTGTACATTATTGTGGGACATGCACAACCCAGACAATGTCCATGTCAAGGACTATCAAACATAGACATGGCATGCATTGTAAAGCTATGGCCATACACAATGGCAACCAGGATGTCAGGATAGTTCATACAATACCCATCTGTGTGGGACATTGCAGACACTACACCCCTGTACCACAATGTACACCATTGTTGGGTGGTGTAATGCCAAGGATTATCCCTCACCCAGCCTTGTACAGCCATCTTGCACAGCCAAGCACTACACACCCATGAAGCAATACACACATGCATGTCAGTACTGGAACCATGTGTCTGCGTGTGGGGTATGATGCTCCCAACCACAGTCACTCCCAGTATAACTCCCATTGGCATACCGACAGATGTCAAACATGTTGACATGCCATAGCCCATAGAACCTCTGGATTTCCCCTGTGGTGCATATAGTACCTGTGCATTACTGCAGTGTGTCAAACTAACTGGATTTGGAGTGCATTTGTGGGCCTGGCAAAGAGTGTCAATGTGGGTCCATTAGAGAGTGTAATTGTGTTGACAATGACATCCGTTCATGTGGACAGCCATGTGTGCTACACCTAATGTCTGTCTACTATATCTCTGTTGCAGATGTCGCACACCAACACACATATATGTTCTTACAGCACATCAACATGTCAGTTTTGTGGCACATGGAGTTGTACTCCATGCACTTGTAATAGTAATGATTAGTCAGTCAGGGGTTTGAACCCCTGTGCTTGTAGGTGTGTGACAGAATATGCTTAGGTTTTAGTCTCCAAGCCTTTCTTTGATGTACTTTGCCTCTGTCCCGCCCACACACTGTCTGGTGGATGTGGAGGTGTACACCTGCTCAGCAGCAGCTTGTGTATTGTAAGTGATGGTCATGTTCAGGTGATGGCCTCTGCACCTATTGCAGTCCTCCTATAGCTGATTGCATGTGGAACAGCTGTGATGATGTTCCCATAGCCAATCACATGAAAAACACAGTACAGTATCTAGGAACATCATGTTGGTGTTTGCCCATGACAGTCGCTGTGAGTGGTACCTGGATCTGGTGTTTGGTAAACGGCATCACAGATGATATCTGGATGTTCCTCAAACAACATACACAGTGGGAAATAGCCTAAAGGCAGGAGGGTGATGTGCCAGACATGACTACAGCATGTAAGTGTAACTTTGCTTCATTGAGACAACTGCCTGTTTAACAAGTTGTGTGCGATAATGGCTATTCTGCATGTTTTAAAATTGACAAGACAGTGCTCTGTTTGTGAGGGATCCCCATCTGTAGGGCCATCTGTGGACTGGTCAGTGTATGGGACCATTTGTTTCCTGTGTTACTCACTGAACTCACATCTGTGAACAGCAGGAGCATAGTGTGAGGATTGCAGCCAGTACATGGTGATAGTGATGAGTTACTGCCATTGCATCCCTGACTGGACTTATGTCACATGAAACACTGGTATGACAGTCACTGGGGTTCTCAGTGACATGCTAATAATGGGCCACTGTTCATAGCTGCAGTCACAAATCTTCTATACATTGTAGAGATGTCATATCGTATATATGCATGTGTTGTGCTCCCACTGCAAATGTATACCATCTGTTGTGTTGGGTTGATGGTCATATTTATGGATGCTGTTGTAAGTAATCCTGAATGCTGTTGACTATTACTAAGCCATATCTGTGTTTAAACTGCAACACCATAGGCTGTATGGGTTTGGAGGTCCCGACAGAACCTCCTGTCCCACTTCAGCTGTATATGGCACCGGGCGCCAGCACATCTGGGACACAGCCTTGGACCACCACCTCTGTTGGCTCTGCACTGCCTTCTGGTGGTACCGCCACTGAGGATGCGGCTTGTCCCCCCCGGGAGCAGGTTCAGACAGGAACATGTCCGCTGTCGTACAGTCCCGGACATGGTGCGTAGGGGGCTCAATAAGGGGTATCGAGGCCAGATATGCCAGCTCAAGGGCAGAGTGTCACATTTACAGGGTGAGGCTGCCCCTCCTAGACAGCCCCCAGCATTGCCACCTTTGCAGCTGTTTTGTTGCTGTAGTGCTGCCCATGGCTGGGGACCTCCGTCCCACTGTTTCCATCTGGGGGCTCATGGGCTTTTGAATACCGAACACCCCTCCCCGCCTGAGGTGTATCCCCCCACATGTGTCATATACTGACCCTGTGTGCTGTCTTGCCTGTCATCCTACCCTACCTATCTTCCACGAGCATACCTACTCTCCTTCCCACACATCCCACTCTCACCATATGGAAACAAAAGGCCAATCAGTTCCTAGAACAACATTTGCCCCATACATAGCTGCCCATTTCACACACGTGTCCACTGGACACATGTAACCCTTTTAATATGCTTCACAACATACTCCAGTTGTCCTCACCCCTGTCTCTCAGGCACACGATCCTAGTATGCACATGACTCCTAAATGTTCCAGGTACACGTGATGCGGATGACCCCATTGTATACACAACACTACCAGTCCCTCTATGTTACCCCATTTACCTTTATCATGATGATGATGTCGCACACAGAACCTTGCAAGAATACTGTTCTCACATAATGATTGGACAGGAACTGTTGTGTTAATGTAAATAACATGCACAGAGTGATGTATATGGCCAATGTACAAATGTTTACATGTATGACTGACACATGTCTGTCTGAGGGATTCCTGATATTGCATTGGATGACACCACTACATAATACAGGCGTTGCCGGTGTTTCTCTTTTCATTCCTTTGTAATGCTTTGTTGTCACATGGGATGTTCCTGATATATATATATATATATATATATACATATATGTATCTATATGCTGGACATAAACACTCACACATACATCTACATGATGGAATACATTTCCTATACTGCTGAATGACTGCGCTGGATGATATGCTTGTGATAAGGTCTGATGTCTGTATATCTACCATGGCTTAGTGATAAATCACAATAGCTGTGTGTGCAGGGTCCTGGTTTCAAGCCTTGCAGTGGCCGGTTATTTTGTTGCTGGGCAGAACAAGGCCATTGGATACGGTGTAATTAAGGCACATTAAAGCAGTTGTGAGTGGGTGTGTGTGAGTTTGTATGGTGCTAAGCAATGCTACCCTCTGGTTACATTTTCTTACACTCAGCTAGCCTCTACATTGCTTTACCAGTGTAATACTCGCATACTGGCGGCCAAACAAGCTTACACCCGCTTGCTCTGGCACTTGCAAATGCACTGCATTTGGTGTTTGCATCTGACACTCACGCCCCTGCATGGGAGTGAGGACTATGATATTACCTTGTGATGCCTATTACATCGGATTACATGCCTATAGTATCGGGAATGGCTGCCCATTAGGCGACAGCATGCCATTCGACTGTACGGAATCCGCGGCCTGTCCAGAGTTTGATTCATATTATTGATGTGTTCCTCTTACAATCTGCACCTGTCTGGCTAATACATGGGAAATGACACTCTTCAATACAAACAAGTAATTGGGTTTTGGAACCCACATCCTTCAGCCGAGTCATGCTATTGCATACCTAATATTCTATCATCCTTCTAAGATTGTCAGTGGAATATGTGCTTTCTGTCCCTATCAGACCTCTCATATGATTGGGGAAATATACAAACTGAATCAGGGACACGGCATAACAACATCAGGGACACATTTAAATTATTAGTGCTATTAACATGACACATTGACAGACTCAGAGCATATGAATTCATACACATTTTCTGAGGTAAATGATGTTTATAACTCTTAATTGTGTCATTATTCATTACGTGTAATTCACCACCTTTCCTCCAAATGTCAATATTTTTTTTATTTGTTAATAACCATCAATCATATGGTTTATATATTGTTTTATCACCGTCTACTTGAAGGTTTTGACTATGACTTATTTTGCCTTATTAATTGTTTTAGTGATTTGCATTATTATTTTTAGTTACTGTTGCCTATAGTAGAAATTTAAGATGGCTATCACACCTTCTTTAAGGTGCTGTTCAGATTTCTGTAGTTACCATGGTTCATTGTTTATGTTATTTTCAATGATAGTGTTCGCTAATATTATTAATGTATTTTTTATCTTTCTAGCTTATTGTTTGTTTTAATAGTTGTGCTACATATTTTCATGTAGGTAGTATATATTTATATAATATATAGAGACATTTTATATAAAGTTTCATTCTTCATTAGTGCTTTGCTATTAAGGATTTTGCATATGTATTTTTAATGTTGAAATGTTTTAAGTATTTATATTTTAGTAAATATGTTTTGTTAAATGCTTCTACAGAAGCGCGTTTTTTAATAAGTGAATTCAGAATAACTTAGTCTTTACTCTTATAGTTATGAAAACGATAGGGAATACTTTTTGATATAAGTCCCCAATGTCTGTTTAATGTCTAATGCAAACCAATGATTTTTAAGCAAGCAAAGTCTGATTTACATTTCTGCTTTCATTTGTTAGCTAAAACCAATGATGTTTGAGAAAGTGAAGTCCGATTTACATTTTCCATCCTAACTTGCTAGTCAAAGGGCAGGATTCACGAAGGCTTGCACGGAGTGTAAGAGACGTGCAATACTCCATGCAAGCCTCGCGATCCAGGAACAGCCCTAAACTTCGTGTAAGAGACCAGCTAAAACATCTCTTACACGGACTGGGCGTGGACATGCTAAATACCTCACTTGCATCCAAAAGGTATGCAAATGAGGTATATTAGCGATCCACGAAGCAGAAATCAGTCCGTGTAGGAGATGTTTTAGCTGCAGAAATGTACTCAGTTGACAACTGAGTACATTTCTGCAAAATCCACAACGGAGTGATGTCAGCTCCAAAAAAAGGTTGCATATGATTCAGGCAGCATGCCAATGGCCAAATATGTGGCCATTGGCAAGATAACCCGATGCAAAAATATTAAAAATATAATTATTTTTTTCGGCGATCGCCCATGTTTAAACCCAGCGCAGCCCCACGCAAACGGGCTGCGCTGTATAAAACCATAAAAAAGAAGGTTATAAACCCACAAATGTGGGTCTCATGCAATACATGGAATGACAATGCAGGGACCAGCAGACTAAAACCAACATGGCCACTGTGTAGTGGTTGCTAAGGGGGGAAGCTGAGTCTAAGACATATAACTAAGCATTAGTAGGCAATCTCATGTAAATGAGGGTTCGAATACTGAATCTCACAGTCACATACCAAATGAGCACAGTCTGAGTAGTGTAAGGGATACAAAAGGGGAGGAACAGAGTAGGAGATAGGTGACATCACAGGGGGGAATGGTAGAAAGAAATGCAGTTCATTGGAGGCCAGAGTAACATGACAGATGACAGGCACAGATCATGGAAAGAGGTCTGCCACTAGATAAGTCATGGAAAGTCAAGAAATGGAAGGTGTACACTGTTACCTACACCAAAGTTTCTTGCTGGCCGTGCATGCACACGTGTGCGCGCCATGAAGCGCGAGTAGGACAGTGTGCGCACGTGTAAGGCAGTGTGAGCATGTGGGAGTGTGTTGGGAGATGTTTAACACTGTTTGCATGGGTGTGCGCACGTGTAAGGCAGTGTGAGCATGTGGGAGCATGTTGGGAGATGTTTAACACTGTTTGCATGGGTGTGCGCGCGTGTAAGGCAGTGTGAGCATGTGGGAGCGTGTTGGGAGATGTTTAACACTGTTTGCGTGGGTGTGTGCGTGTAAGGCAGGCGGAGTATGTTGGAGGCTGTTGGCAGACGTGTAACAGTGTTTGCGCGGGTGTACGCGCGTTTAAACCCGAATAAGTAGATTCTGAACCGTGTAAGCACGTGTGCATGTAAGCCACTGTGAGCATGTTTCAGATAGTATGCAAGTTGCTCCCCCCTGAGGAAACAGAGAGGAAAAAGGAAGCAACAGAATTAATAGGAAGCTAGCAGGGATAACTGCTGAAGCTAGCAGGTGAAAACAATTAGAAGCAGGCAATTACACAGGCAGAATAGTAGCCCAGCCCAGCACTTAAAACTCTGCAAACAGTAGTGCAGGATGTTTCCATTAAGAGACACTGCAAGACAGGAGTAAGCTAATAGAAGTGAAAACTGAAAAAGCTTCACTCAGAGCAGAAATGTTAGGGGCTGCCATAGCTGTCATAATGAGACATAGGCGACTTGCTGAGGGTGGTGACAATGCAGATGGTGCCAGACAACCAACACTGAGGAGACGGAGAAGAGTGTACAGGCCCAGGGTCACCTACCACGGGTTACATGAGCTGGAGATAGTAGAGCACTATAGAGTGGACAGAGAGCTCCTGCAGCAAATTGTTGAGCTGTGCAGGCCACGCCTCACACACAGAACCAACAGAGGGGAACCCATCCCAGTGGAAACCAAGGTATGTGTTGGCCTAAGAATACTAGCAACAGGTACCTTCCAGAGACCAACTGGCGATATGATGGGGATATCACAGGCATCAGCCTCCAGGGTACTACACCAGTTCCTGGATGCCATGTCAGCACATGTCGGTGATCATGTATATTTCCTCAATGCCCGTGAGGTATTGGCCAGCAATATGCGTCTCTTCCAGCAAATAGCGGAATACCCTGAGGTACTGGGTGCTATAGACTGCACGCACATACGCATCAAAGCACCAGCCGGTGAGCAGGGTAGGGCCTACATTAACTGCAAGGGCTTCCCCTCCATCAACTGCCAGGTCGTGTGTGATGCCCAGGGCATAATAATGAATGTGTGTGCTGGCTGCCCTGGGAGTTATCACGATTCCCACATCTGGCATTTGACGCAGCTGTACCAGACATTTGCCAATGGGGACATCCCACATGGACACCTAGTGGGGGATGCAGGTTATGCACTGGAGCCATGGCTGATGACACCCATCAGAAATGCACACACACCTGAACAGGAACGCCATAATGAGGCACACGCACAAACACGTAATGTGATAGAGCATGTGTTTGGGCTGCTCAAGTCACAGTTCCGGTGTCTGGACACATCTGGTGGAGCCTTGCAGTACACACCAACTACATGTACCCAAATTGTCATGGTATGTGCTATGCTACATAATATGATCTTGCGAAATCAGCTGCAGCAGGACCAGCATAGGGCCAGGCCAAACAGCCCCCCACCATTGCCAAGGCCATCACAGGCAGAGCGTGACTCGGAGGAGGAACAACCTGAGCCTGCCCCAGTAGGCAGAAGGAGGTGTGCCCATTATGCCCTGGCCTTGGCAAAGAGGCAACGCATAGCACATACACTGGCTCAGTAGGAACCCTGGGAATGATACCCCTCTCTGACTCACTCATATAGTAACAGGAATGCCTAACATGACACAACCTGCTCTCAAACATGTACAGGGAGTGTAGTATGTGCATCTGACAGAGGCAGCCCTGCAGCACCACCTGAGGCATGATTGCCATGTGTTAAGCAATGTAACACCATCTAGTATATGCAAACATGAAGACCCTGCCTAACATCTCACCCTCACCAAGCATGATGCCACACTATGAAGACAAGAAGATCAAGTACAATAATTGGCTGAAGTAATGCAGTCAGTCAAAGGGGAGCCAATGTGTTACAGGCTGGGAAGATATACGGTTTGACATGATGCACCACCTGCTAGGGGTGGCATGCACCTATCATGCCATGCCCCATGGATACTGGCAAAGGCTGTCAGTACCCACAGCATGCCCTGAATAGGTAAGTCTCAAAATACAAACCCAACCTCATAGGTTCTACAAGGGATAGGAACCTAGATGTAATACTACCCCATGACAGATGTATAAACAGCAAGATGTGTGCAGTGTAAACGCACACAGTAAGGAGAATGTAGATACCAGTCCTGTAATAGAGAACTGGGCAAGGCTCACATCAGCACCCTAACACTACCAGGTCACACCTCATACTGTGCTGTACAGCCGCAAAACATGGAACAAGCTACAAAAGGAGGGTGACTAGCAAGAAATGGCAAGGATAACCACACCCCCATGTTGGTACCACAACAAGAAGCAGCATGGAATAACCATGGTCAAATACCAATGGCTAAAACTGCCTCGCAGTATATAGCCTGCTGCAGACCACTGTCCTAATACCAGGAACAGCACCTGGCCTATGTCGGAATACATGAATATATCAAGCCCCCCAAACCACATTATATTGCTCGACCGAAAATACCCAGACATACACTGGTAGCATTGTACTAGCACCAACACAGTAGGAGAAAATTACCCAGATTCCATAAACCAAAATGCCCAGGAACAATGTACTACTCCCACAAGAGGGGTAAGCATACTGGATGTGATAATCAGCAACATGTGTACTGGATGGCAAGATGAGAAGTGTACCCCTCACTGGTAAGATCAGACCATAGAGTAAGCACACTGGATATACACACCCTGACCCCAGTCCCTGGCCAGAATATCACAGTGAAAAACATGTGTAAAGTATAGGTTGCAGCCCTCAAAACCGATGTTGAATCCACAAAAGGCCCTGTGCAAGTGCAGAATATGGGACACACCACAGAACATGTTATACAGGCATTCCATGAACACAGCCAGGAATGCTTGGAGTATGCAATCACAAATAACAACAACACACAATGCCATACACGCAGGCATCTGGCATGCTGGCCTCCAGCCATTACCAAACCATGCAAGAGAATGAGGAAGATACCACATGATACAGCAAACATAAAAAGGGAAGTAATCACTGACCAGTAGTATGGCAACAACATATGTCCACACATACAATCCACTAAGTCCAGCCACAACAAGTATAACCTATGAATCCAGAGGCAATGTGATGCCAGTACCAAGTACACAGACAACCACAACACTCCCCAATATACAAACATATGTGATAGATGCATCCATGTATCCAAAGCAGAGGTTGAGCTCCAACAACTCAGTACTGTCAACACTAGTCAGGAGGAGAAGGTAACCACATACACCACAAACCCAGTCCCACATAGACCTACCACAACTGTAAACCAAACAGATAAACACAGACAAATATTCCTGGAGGCCTTAATTACAAACACACCACACCAACAGACGCCTCCAAAGTAGATCACAAGCAACCACAACCTTCAAACATAGCACATGCAACGAATAGTACGCAAAGCTGGTGTGCCAAACAGTCACAGGCCCGAAGGAGAAACAACATGCCTGATACAGTCGTAATAGGTGTCTGTATAGGCAGACACACAGCTGTCCCACTCACCAGACTGAACAAGGGAAAGGGTAGAGTAAGCTGCTTGTAGGTAGCCACAAAATGCCACTTAACACAAGTACACAGGTCACCCCAAAGCAAGCAGAAATATGATGCACTCAATGTCCATGCTGGTGTGAATTACCTGAGATGTGCCTCCCTGGTCAACATCAAATGAGACATGGATGGTCCCTCCGAGTATGTACCCCAGGGCAGGATGACACTGGCTGTGTGCAGCATCCAACCCTCACCAAGAATGATGCCACAGTACAAACACAGAATGCTCATGTTTAACAGCGGGCACAGTTACAGCTGTCAGTCCAAGAGGGTGTAATGTGTGTCTGCTTGAGATGTCAAGCATGACAAGCCATGCTGCTGTTACAGGGGTGGCTGTCAGCTATTACCCATGTGTGTCTGGATACTGGATAAGGCCTTTGCCGCCTCCATAGAGCCGTATGTAGGCAAGGCCAAAAAGACTACCCACCATCCTAGAAAACATAAGTGGTAGAAAACATAAGGGTAATGCTGACCAATGCCAGATGTGTAAACTGCAATATGCATGTCCCTGAGGCACTTCCCATTATGGAGAACATTGATGCCTGTCCAGTGACAGAAGCCTGCTGCAGGCCTAGTGATAGCACACCAGAACTACTAGGTTATACCACATACCATGTGTTATGGCCCCAACACCTGCACCAAGACATCAAAGGAGGGGGAGTATCCATATGCAGCACAGACACCCATATAGCCAGGTAACTGACAATGCACAAAGCAGTGGACACCACCCATGTGCACATAACTGTAGTCAAAACTGCTGTACAGTCTGTAGCATGTGACAGACCACACTCTCACACACAAGAACCCCACCCAGACATCTGAAGACACTGGACAGTATGGATGTCCCACCAAATACCAGACAAGGTACACAAAGTACCACATAGGTGTCAAACCATTATGTATGCAAGAATTCATCAAGGACCTAGGGACACAGGTCGACGTTAATCTGTCATGTGACAGCCACAATGCCAATGTGGCTATGAAGACTGTTTATACTGGACACCGTATCATGAAAGGATTCACATCAACATCAACAGAGGTCACTGTGCCACTGCACTGTTCCCTTTATCAGACCCATAATCTAGTACAATGACTCATATGGGATGTACCGTACGTGACACCTGCAGCGGTTCGGAAGACCTCATAGTTACCTCACCAACAGGATAAAGGGTGTGAAATATATGTCATATGCTGCCTGGCTGTAGACACCCCAGCTGACTGCAGTCACACACTGCCTACACAGAGGCAATGTATGTCTGTTGTGCCAGGCCATGTCCAACACAGGAGTAATGGACATGCTACACCACAGGAAATCAAAGCCATTGGAGCTGTGAAAGTCACAGATGTCAACCTCAACACATAATGAAATAAGATGTGCTGGAGGGACAGATACATAACCCATAGGCTCCCCACACCCAGAAACAGGATCCCAATCCATGGTAGGCAGAGCCCCTCACTGACACCCCTCAACAGGAATATTGCCAAGTGGATGGATGACCGTACATGTATACTGGGGGTCCCCACTGTGTCACGACCAGACAGAGGCACAGTGAAGAACCTCATTAATGGCCATAATTGAACATAGCAAGGGGTGGCGAAAGACACACACACTCTAGCTAGGCTTACTAATGGCCTAGAGTGTCTAGCCTACTATGAACCCATGAACCCATGAAGATACAACACGTACAGGACACTAAGGATAATCACAAGGCTTACCCAACTGATGGTAGGAACCATGTTGGGCATCCACAGATATGCTCGAATCACACAGATATTACAAACAACATACCAAACACACACACATATTGCTAACATACAACCTGTCAGGTGCAGTGCAAACACCCCGAAAGTGCAAAATACCTATCCCAGCAGATGGTCCCCTGACATTGCAGATGCTGAGGTAACAGCCATCATCTGCAAAGCAGAACACACAGCAGCAAAGGTATGTGATGGTGTCCTGTGCTGAGGCCAACATGGACCCCAAGAGTAATGGAATGCAAAATCACACTACTGGCCAATGTCAGCCTTACCACAGGATATGTACCCAAGGAGCAGTGTACAACAACAGTGGTCCATCACAACAAAGGTGTTGCCTGAATGGATACTCCAAACTACCACCCCAGGATCCTGACAAGCTTGTTCTACACAGCTATGGAAAGGATCAGTATGTACCGCAGACAGAAGGCTAATGTGGACCTACTGATACTGGACCCTACACACTGTGGCTGTTGTAACTGCAGAACCGGCCCCTAAACATGTCTGACCCATTTGAAGCAGTCATTAAGGTCATTGATGAGGGCTATGTGGTCCACACAGCGTAGCTGGACCATGCACATGCTTCTAGACAATACCGTACGTGTTCAGTATGGATATGTTCACCAGCTTAAATATACACCCCTATGTCAGTAGAGGGGTTGCAAAGCAGACCAAGGACAGAACTGACATGGTCAGACATGCCGCATCCAGGTCAGACTACAAAGCAGATATGAGTGGCATCCCACAAGGCCTGGTCTTGGCCCCCCCCACCCCCGTTCTGTATACATGTACCATAGGTATAGGCCAACATGGAAGGACTGTGACTGAGCATGTATGCAGAGGAGTACAAACAGCCCACCATATCTGACCCCCAGCTGACACAAGCAACCCACAAAAGGGCCACCTACAAACAGACAACTGTAGCCATAGCCATGTCAGCAAGCTAATCGCAGAACTGTGTATAGACAACCACCGTGGATATACAGTAAGTGCCCACATATTACCACACAGGTGTTAACCCATGAGGCACCTAACATGTAATGTGAGACCTGGGTACAAAAGGTGATAAATATCCTGCACTGGACAAACATGTGTCTGTAGTGTTCACAGAAACATGTACCATATACCCACCCAAACATGAAGGCTGGCAGATGTAGATAAGGGGAACTCACTCTGGCTCTGCAGCCATCCTCCATCAGCATCACAACTGACTACAATAGCCCCTGTGGGATATACCACAGCAGACACCTCCAACAACTGTAAAGTCCACAACAATACCCCACCAGGGGTAGCAAAGAGCCTGAGCAGATGCTATGTGTTGCCTGAGTAAACAAACTGCAGCCCCACACACCGCCATCCTTCCCAGCTACAGGAAAGCTGTGCCTGATGTATGAAGCCATGTCCAACCTGGAATGAATGAACATGTTGCACCTTGTACAATCTGAATGGCAGTGAGCTATGCACATGAGAGACCTGAACCCCAGCACTGACATACATAGGACAATCTGTACAGAATGATCCATAACACAGAAGGCACCCCGACACTTCAGTAAACTCCTGGTACAGGTCAGCCAAAGTGCCACATATCGACACCCCTCAAGAGGCATCCTGATGAGTGTATGGGAGATGGTAGGCTACCCTGGGTATCACTGTTATGTCAGAGGTAGACAGAGGCACAGTATACCAACCATGACATATGTAATGGCAAACTCCAGTTACAATGTGTGTCGAAGGACAAACACACCCTGTGACTACCATCAGAAATGGCCTACGGAACATCACTAGTGTTTGCCAATGTCCACCCATGTTGTGGAATACACTAGCAATGTTGGACGAGCCTGGTGTAGGTAGTCCATATCTGAACATATTGCAACATGGTCATATGTGCACAACTGGCCCCTACACAGTCTGTTGTGCTCACTATGAAGATGTCAAGCAGTGATAGGACTAAAGCTCAGGATACTGTCCACTACAGTGAAAGTACCGAACCAGTACACTATACGGTACTACAGTGTTAGGTCATTATGAAAGTATGTTGAGAACTGTCTGCAAAGTATCCCATGCAATTCCTGCAGGCACAGTATAATCCCTGTTGTGGCAGACACGAAGCAGTAGGTCAGTTAGTACACAACATGACACCCAGCACACAATCATAAACGTGTGATAATGTCGAAGGTCACACACACCCAAATATGTGTTGGACTTCAGAGTGCAACATATGGAAAGCTCACACTGGGCATGCTCGCACACTTTGATAAATGAGGCATATGTCAGAAAACATGCCATGGAAAGGCTGAACTGGGCATGCTCACACACTTAGGCCATATCTCCATGTAGCAGTTGGCCACACATATCTGGTATTTGTACGTGTCAGTCCAGGAACGAACCACAACACAGCAATCAGCCCAGTGCACACAGTAAATGACCACAGAGACATAAGTGATATAGTGGATCGCCGTCATATGAAAACATCTGCCACAGATACACAAGTTGGTCATAGGAACAGGGAATGCTATGGCAATAAAGACCTGCAAACAGTAGAACAGCACAACAAATATTGTGCATCCGACAATTGACCATATGGGTGTAGAGGTCAATACTAGGCTTCCTGCCCCAGGGAATGACAGCTCAGTCAGAGTGTGCTTGGCATCTGCATCCCCAGGATAGTAGGCTACCGTGCCACTGTAAAGTAGGTCACAGAAGGCAACATGTGAGGCTAGTGAGCTGTGCCTCTGTCAAGCAGGGGCACCGTGGAGGTCTCAGGGATTGAATGTGCTAAGCCACAGCCATGTTGTCGGTGTGTGCTGTGAGAGGGTTGCCGAGGATCTCTGACAGTAGGTGTCCGTCAATAACAGACTGAGGGGAGCCCTATCTGCATTCTCTGGACGATTACACTGTCAACACTGTGTTGTAATTAGTATGTGTGAATGAAGTGCCATGCTGGAACCATCCACAGATGTCCTCCCTCTGTGGGCTACAGCTCTGCAATGTATTAGGTCACTCTGTCTGTTGAACGGCGCATATATGGCCGGTGTACAGCTGACAGGTGTCTTGTTATGGAGCAGTCATGGGTATATGTGGGATAGCATGATCAATGCAAACTGTACACATGCTCATAGGATGCAAGTGTCAAGGATTATGCTGAGTGGCCAGTATAGTCCTTCAGCATGGGTCCTCTGAAGTCATCCACCCCAGTCTACACAAGTGTAGAGTCTGCTTGTGCTAAACACAGTTTGTGTGCAGTGACAACCTTGCCTGGGGGTGGAGATGAGATATGGATGTCCAGGGAAAGGTGGTCATGGTCAGATATCAACAATGGTGGTCTATCTCTGGTGTAGAACAGTGAGTACCCACGTTGCAGATGGACAGGTGCAATATGTATTCACCCATGTGGCTGTGGTGTGTGGTTCTGCCATAGCACATGGACCCACAAATTGTAGTGGCTGTGGGGTAAAGTGGTAGAGGCCTGAGTAGTTCTCACACACAATATGCCTGTACCTGATGTTAACAACTGGAATGGTGTATGTGAATACCTGCATATCCTGGCACTGTTCCCAGGGAAGCTAAGTGTGTGTCCTGGATGTGGGTGTGGTGTTCTGGACTGGTTGTGTTGTGTGTTACAGGTCCTGTGGTCCCAAAGCATGGTATAGAACATAACCTGCCAGTGCGATGTGCATATCTGACCCTGACGTAGGTGGCTGCAAATGCATATATATGCTATCCCCCACCTGACAGGTAGTACTACATCTACATACCTCTGTGGAAATAAAGATGTCAGCACCCTAGAAATACTACAGGTGCAAAACAGATGTCCAGTAATTTGGATAGTGCGCTCTGCTAATGCGTCTCCCTCAGGTGTCATAATATAGTTAGGTAGGGGTTCGAATCCTATAAATGCTCAGTGTATGTGGGTGAGTGGGGTTTGTGTGTGTGTGAAAGGCTGTGAGAGGGAAATGTCCCTTTTGGCAACTGGGAAAACACACTACAGGATGCACATTCCCCTTACTAAACACTGATGATGTCAGCACCCTGTAAGTATAGCAGGAGAAGGGAAACCTCCCAGTAATGCGAATAGCGTGCTCTGCTAATGCGTCTGTCTCGAGTGTCATAACATAGTTAGGTAGTGGCCTGAATCCTGCAAATGGCAAGTGTGTGTGTGTTTGAAAGAGGGGGGTTAGTGTGTGTGAGGGCAATGTCCCTTTTGGCAACTGGGAGAACACACTACAGGATGCACACTCCCCTTTCTAAACACAGATGATGTCAGCACCCTATAAGTACAGTAGGAGAAGGGAAGCCTCCCAGTAATACGAATAGCGTGCTCTGCTAATGCATCCATCTCGAGTGCCATAACATAGTTAGGTAGTGGTTTGAATCCTGTAAATGGCAAGTGTGTGTTTGGATGAGGGGGGTTGCTCTGTGTGTGCAAATTTGTGTGAGGGAAATCCCCCTTTTGTGTGAGGGAAAGGTCCCCTTTCTAAACACAGATGATGTCAGCACCCTATAAGTACAGCAGGAGAAGGGAAGCCTCCCAGTAATGTGAATAGCGTGCTCTGCTAATGCGTCCGTCTCGAGTGTCATAACATAGTTAGGTAGTGGTTTGAATCTGGCAAGTGTGTGTTTGGATGAGGGGGGTTACTGTGTGTGTGCAAATATGTGTGAGGGAAATGTCCCTTTTGGCAACTGGGAGAACACACTACAGGATGCACACTCCCCTTTCTAAATCTTGCCATTTGCAGGATGATGTCAGCACCCTATAAGTACAGTAGGAGAAGGGAAGCTTCCCAGTAATGCGAATAGCGCGCTCTGCTAATGCGTCCATCTCGAGTGCCATAACATAGTTAGATAGTGGTTTGAATCCTGCAAATGGCAAGTGTGTGTGTTTGGATGAGTGGGGTTGCTCTGTTTGTGCAAATTTGTGTGAGGGAAATCCCCCTTTTGGCAACTGGGAGAACACACTACATGATGCACACTCCCCTTTCTAAACACAGATGATGTCAGCACCCTATAAGTACAGCAGGAGAAAGGAAGCCTTCCAGTAATGTGAATAGCGCACTCTGCTAATGCATTTCTCCTGAGTATCGTAATGTAGTTAGGTTGGAGTTTGAAACCTGTAAATGGCATGTGTGGGGAGTTTGTGTGTGTGAATTACCGTATGAAAAACATGTTAGTTTTGGCAATCAGGATATCACACTACGTGATGCACATTACCCTTTCAAAATACTGATGTTGTCAGCACCCTATAAGTATAGCCAGAGAAGAGGTACTATCTAGTAAACCGAATAGTGCGCTTTGCTAATGCGTCTCTCTTACGTGTCATGACTTAGGTAGGGGAATGAATCCTGCAAATGGCAAGTGTGCATGTGTGTGGGGGTAGTAGGGTGTGTGTAAATGCAAGTGTGAGAGAACAGATCCTTTTGGCAAATACTACAATACACCAGATGCTGCATACTCCCCCAGTAAACACAGGGGATGTCACCACACTATCAGCACAGCCAAACAGGGCTAGTTGGCTAGTAATGCCAATAGTGTGCTCTACTACTGTGTCTATTACCATTGTCAGAGTACAGATAGGTATGTTTTGGTAACCCACAACTGTCACGTGTGGCTGTGTCACACAGTATGACCTTGTGTGGGTGTTTGTACATAACAATGCATGCCATTGCCTAAACCAGCAATGGCATTGCACACATGATGTATGTGTGTGACACATACACATAAATACCTGTGACCTGCAGTAGTTACCATGTCTGACACATGCTTTGTGTGGATAAATGGTATTTGCAATGTATACCAATATGACTGTGTGTTACTGTGCAGGGTCCGCACGTGGTATGTCCCTATACAGTGTGGATGTCTATGGTGAAACACCTACAGCAAGGGATACACATCTGGTCTGGGCCATATAGGGTACATGTAGTCGATGTACAGGTGCTGCATGGTCCCACCTGTTGTGGTAGTGGTAACATGTCATTCCACTGCAATTCGGTGACCACATGCTGTGAACTCTTCAACTAGTGTGTTGTAGCTACAGTAATGCTCACACACAATGTTTGGCTGGATGCAGTACGGCCTTATAAACACAGTTCATGAGACTGTCATATTGCCGGTGTTGTTATGGAGGATAGGTGGTCTTTCTGTGTATGTGAGGGTTGTGTGTGCCAGGCTATGAACCAGATGGCAGTCCGACACACTGTCAGCTGCACATGAGTAGGCCCTGATGGTTTGTGCTGTGCCAACAACCTGGAGGTGTGTGTATCTGTGTTACCTTGGGATACCACCCCTCTATCTATGTGTGTTACATGTGTAGGGGACGACAGGCATGGTATGGGGTATAACCTGTCAGTGATGGGTAACACCTGTGAGCCATGAATCATGAATCTGGTACTGCACAGACATTGCAGTTCACTGTGCTGAGGGCAGTGTCTGGTGCATGCATCTTCCGGTGTGCACTGCTGTTGTTGTGTAGCAGCACTGTTAGTGTCCTAACCTGTGTGATACCCATGGAGGTCGCTGTGTAAACCATGTCCTGCAGCATAAGGCAGTATGTGTGTACCAAGGAGCTTTGCCATTATACATCGGGCCATGGGTGTCACGTGCAAGATGACCCATGCACATCATTGTGGCTTCCCTAGCATGTAAGCACACGTTGACAGCCAGTGGATACCCTATGAATGACAGTGGAGACTGAGCATAATGTAGACATACAACACCCTTCCCACATATAGTGGTAGAATACCTGGTGAGGGTATGTTGGCAACCAACATCAGGCTCATACTGGCCTGTGCCACATGCGGAGAGATCCATTCTATGTTCCCTATCATGTATTCCAGGGAGGTATGTCTCAGGCAGCCACACTGGCATAGTCAATGAGTGAGTCATATCTGTCCATGCCTCTGACTGACCTGTATGCATGTGTGCTGTGGTGGACCATAGTGCCCCTGAGTCATATCACTGTGACTTTCACCAGATACAGCCTGTTGAGTGGGACCCCAGTGCAGCACACAAGACAGGTACCTGACACGTCTGTAGCAGGTGTGTTGTGTAGCCCTACAGGCTGTGAGTGTGTGGCACAGGGGATGTGCGTGCCATGTGTGGCTTGTGCCCTGTTCCGATGGAACATATGCCTGTGTGCCAGCTGCGGAGGTGTGTGATGCCCAGGCAGGCTGCTATTCTGAGTCCCCACGTATGCCCCAGTGTGTTCAGCATGCTGTCAGTGTGTGTCAGTGTCTGACTGGTATTGTCGTCACTGTAATATATTGTATTGATATATTTATTTATCCTACATTTGTTGACTGGGATAGCCCGACTGGATGCATGTCCATTTTCAGGGGAGGCCCGTGGAGACAAGCTACGAGGGTAGCAGATACAGCATTACATAATACTAGCATTACATATTACAAACAGATTATTTACAGAGATTACATAAGTAATCAAGTCAAACATGTTCCACAGGTTAATGTTAGACCTGAGCACAAGTCAGGATTAAATTAAAATTACACAGTAAAGTGGTTCACAGAATTTACACATTCGAGTTAGCCAGGCTTGATACATTGACATAGCCAGTTAAGTGACAAATGTTGTTTGAGTCTACTGTTAAATTGACCTAAGGTGGACAGTAGGGTAATATCAGCTGGAAGTGAGTTCCAGGATCTACTTACAGGGTTTGCAAAGAGAGAATCACCGGCTGTGTTATTAAACTTGCTAGTCTGAAGTAGTACTTTGTTAGAGGATCGATGTGGTCTAGGATTGTTATAGGGGGTGATAATATTTGAAGTGCAGGAGTATTGTCTGGATTATAGAGGATTTTATAGGCCATAATCAGTTGGTTATACTGTATTAGGCTGGGTATTGCAAGCCAACCAAGCTGATTTAGATTGACGCAATGATGTGTCCTAAAAGGCAGCCCAGTGGCAAACCTGGCAATGTGGTTGTAGCAAATTGAGTGTTTGTTAAGGACAGTCTTGTTCATATTCGAGAGCAGAGGGGATGCATACAGAAGGGTTGAAACAAGGTGTGAGTGAGCTATGGCACCTTTAGCTGGAGGGGCTAGGAAGGCTTTAATTCTGTAAAGTGACCCTAGTTTTCTATTGATGGCTTTGATAATCTGGTTAACATGTATGTTACATTTGAGATTATTGTCTATGATGACACCTAATAGTTTTGGAGATGGGTCAGGGGAGATTATTGTGCCATCAGTTGATGTTATGGTAACGGTGAAAGTGGTAGACCTACGTGTTGGTGAGATAACAGCAGTTTAGTTTGATTGGGATTTAGGATCAGACGATGTTCAGAAAGCCAGTTTGCTATTGTATTAAAGGTGGTCTGGGTAGCTGACCATAACTCTACTGGAGATGTGGCTGAGCAGATCAGAGCAGAGTATTCAGCATATCGGATACAGCTGACTTTTGGGATGACAGTATAACGGTCGTTAATGAAGATGGAGAACAGCAAGGGCCCTAGTATAGAGCCTTGTGGTACTCTGAGGGTGTTAGGTAGAAGGTTAGAGAGTTTGTTCTGCCAGAGGCTAGCCTGCTGTCGACCATGCAGGTAGGATTGAAACCATTGGAAGGCTCCAGTATCTAGACAGTCTTTGCAGGGTGTGGAGAACAAGTTGGTGATCAACCATATCGTATGCCTTTGAAATATCCAAAAAGAGGGCTGCAGATATATAATTATTGTTGCAAGTATGGCTTATGGTGTTAGTAAAGGCTAGGAGGCCTGACATAGTGCTGTGATGAGGACGTAAGCCATGCTGAGTGTCTGCCATAATGCGAGTTTGGATTAGGTGGTGCATGACTTGTCTATGATGTATGTTTCCATAATCTTTGCAAGTGGAGAGAGTATAGCTATTGGCCTATAATTGGAGACTTCAGTAGAGCTGCCTCCTTTGTGAAGTGTGATTACATATGACATCTTCCAGATGGTGGGAAAGTTAGATTCTAACATGGTTCCTTTGATTACCTTTGAGACGGGGTAAGCAATAGCATCATCTGGTTTTGATAGGTACTCGGCAGGGAGTTGATCAGCAAAAAGTGTAGTGGGTTTCACTGTTACAATCAAGGTACGGAGAAGTGAAGTGGCGACTGGTTGGCAGCTGGACGCAAGTAGTTTTCTAGGGGTGCTACTTTCAGGACCAGGGGAGCTAGGAGGTAGATGGCTAGCTAGGGCCTGAAATGTCTCAGTAAAGAACTGGTCAAAACTATCAGGAACATCTTCAGGGGTATTATCAATAGTAGCAGCAGGGACTGGGTTTGACATTTGTCCAGGATGTAGTATATATGACATGCCACCTGACAGGGTATGGCATTACTGGGTTCAGAGAGACCAGTCCCCAGATTGGCTGTGTGGTGGCATCCCACACATGTGTTGTATGTTCCTGGCCAAGGGTGATGGCTGACTGCATACATGTGGCAGCTGTGACAATGACACATGACTCACATAAACCACAACTGGACCATAGAGGCGATTCACAGGTTACCTTTGCACATGCTACCCTAGTAGTGTGATTGCCATGGTGAGTACCAACACATAGGCCCAATGGGGAACAACATACTGAAGGTGTGTATGTGTGGGTGTACCGCTACTGTTTCATAGCACTGACATATATGACTGCACACGTGGGTAAATGCCAGGTAAGATGTGTGCAATGTGTCACAGGCAACGTACATGCGTACAGGACAGACAGTGACGTTCTGTCATGTGTAAAGTTGACATATGTATCGTACGCTATGCAGATGTCACTAGAAGTCTACAGAAGCACTGTAACTCTGCATTGCAGGTGTAAGCAGTGTTCCAGGGGACCCCAAGCAAACATGCATGCAAACAAAGCTACAGTAAACAGGGCTGGAAGTAGTGCATTATACAACAAAGAAGGGGTAACAATAACAGTAAGTAACAATGCAAATATGTAGGCAGTATCAACATGTACCCAGGAATATGCAGCGCAGATGCCCATGGTAGAACCGATATTATGTCATACTTATTTGTGATTTGGATTACATTGGTACTGCACACATATCTACATGTGCGAACATCCACATGGCATAGTCGTTGTGGGCAACTTGACACCATTACTGTACATGTCCACCATTGCATATCACTACTTGCGTTAGATATCCCCCTGTGCTACCCATGTATGCGGCTATCTGTTGACATCCTTACCACTGGCATGCAATTATGTGCAGCTGTTATACTTTGGTATGTACTATGGGTGCAGATAACAATTCAGGACATTCATACAGTTACTGCATTAGGCATGCTGGGATAAACACACAGTCATAGCAGCACACTGTATTGTTACCAACATGATACTACTAATACACTTCTATGTAGTCACCCTGTGCATCAGCAACATGTTTACCTGTTCCCGCAATGATGTTGGACATTGCAGGAGGTGGCACAGTGTCATCATATGCACAGGGTGTGGATTAGGTATGCCTGAGTCAGCCACTGATACCACCAATTGACATGTGTGTGTATGTGTGTTGTTGAGGGGCAGCAGTACAGGGTGGGGCAGTGTTGGTGCAGTGTGTGCGTGTATGTGGTTGCCCTAGGTGTTAACATTTCGCATGTGTGTATGCACGCACACAGTTCCACCTCATGGCTGCCATATACAGGGGTTTGTGGACAGCCACAGACTGCACCTGGCAGGCCATACAGATCAGTGTCTGTGTGCACGGACACGGTACCTGTGCCTGGCAGGGGTGCTACAGACCGTATCCAGTACAAAGCCAGACTGGGTACTGTCATCAGAAGCGGGAGTGTGTTGACTGGACACAAGTCCCTATTGGGACTGTCCAGAGCCACATGGTCTCCTTGGGCGTTCCAATGACAGCACAGACCCAGCATTGCTGGGGCTGCTGCTGGTGCTATGGGGGCATGCGCGAGCCTGTTGTCGTCCGTGCCGACTTCCAGCTGCTGCTGCTGCCGGCATACGGCCACGTCAATGCCGCAAACGCCCACCATTGCCCTGGCTCATGGACATCTGGTTGTGGAACTGCTGTAATATGTCCCCACAACGTCTGTCTATGACATCGGTGAAGTTACGGATAGCATCAGCAATGTCACGCATACTGTCTGTCATGGCTGTGCGACATGCTCTCAGCTCCCTCAGACCCTGTCTGGTGTACCTTTCCATATGTGACTGTGCCTGCATGACAGTCCGAAACATAGCTGAGGTTGACAGACCTCTTTGGGCACGTCGGCCAGAGGCAGTACGCCCACGGATGCTCCCACGGGAACCCATGGGCAACTGTCTGTGTGGTACCATCGGAGGACCCTGCCCATGGCTGCTGTGTGGGGATGCATGTGCCACATGTACCACATTACCCTGGTCTATGCCCACTGTATCCTGTCCATCACCTAGGGACAATGGTGACAAAGGATGTACAGGCAGGATGACTGTGCGCAATGATGGGGTTGACAGCTGTGTACTGTCAATTGGCTGACCAATGGCAGACCCTGACACACCTTCCTGTACCATTACACAAATATCATCATTACCAGTAGCCGTGGCACAGGATTCAGGTTCCCTGCTGCAGGTCACCAGAGCAGCCCCAGAACCTGTGGGATGAAGACAGGAAACACAGTTTACAGTCTCCAAACATTGTTACCAGTGATGCACTTATACACACATGCACACATGCACACATGGACACATGCACACATGCACACATGCACGCAGGCACACATGCACACATGCAGACATGCACACGTGAACACATGCACATGTGGACACATGCACACATGCACACATGGACACATGCACACATGGACACATGCACACGTGGACACAGGCACACATGCACAGATGCACACGTGGACACAGGCACACCTGCACACATGCACACATGCACACATGGGCACAGGCACACCTGCACACATGCACACCCTGCAGTATACACACAGAGCACTACTGAGTTACACTACTGTTACTAGCATTATCAGGACTATTATAGGTTATGTTAAACACACTCACCAGCATGGATGGCCTGTCTTGCTGTAACCCTGGAGGGACCTGCAGAAATGATGAGATTAATGTCAGTGGGCACAACTGTGCCATTGATATTGCATATGATACAGTGTACAGAACAGTCAGGTGTACATATGGCATATTACCTGCACGCCCCATGTCGTGCTGCTGTGTGGAACCAGCCTCCATCATAATGCAGGTGTACTGCTGTTGGTGTTCCGGGGCTGGAGCCACAACACTTAGGAGTAGCCCTCCAGTCTGGTGAGGGGATGTGGCCACCCCACCTCCTGTGGCGACCTGTTGCCTGTGGATATTTGATGCACGCTGCCGGACACTTCGGATTAAATCACTGCAGTGATGTCGTACCTGCTCATATGTCCTGTTGTGTGTGCCAATATCATTTACCCTATGGACAAGGTCTTGCCACAGTGCGGCCCTCTCCTGCTGATTCTGACTGGTGCGGGAAAACAGGATGTCATACTCCCGCACCAGGCTCTGGTGGATCTCCTCATCTTCCGCCACAGAGTAGGCGGGGTTACGCTATCACGCCATCTCCCTGGAAGAGAACACAGACAGGATATCAGCAGACCATGTCAGCAATATATGGCACACATACTATACATGATACTCATGTGCAGTGATATACTACTGCTCCCATATGCTGCATGTGTGTGTGTCGTGGTGGATACACAGGTACATGGCCAGATATCAGTGCTCAGCCAACACCTGTGCAACAATACCTGCCACATTCCACACAACATAGTAGCATGCCCCATCGGTCAGCACACACTGACAGGTGCAATGCACAACCTCACTCTGGGGGTTCATCCAAAGGTACTGTATGTGGGACACCGTCCACTACTGTGATGTGGACAGACGTTACTCGGCCTGGATATACATATCCCACCACCACCACCAGCACAGTAGACTACTTTGATATGTATGTGATTAGACAGTTATTCACTTGCTGGGACTGAGATGGTATCCATGCAGCACACTGGGCCAGTGGAAGCCACAAGCCACACTGCTGACCCCTTTGCAAATGCTTACCACGGACATGCCACGGATTGCATGGAACTTGCACACACATGTCTAACCCAGACCCTATGCACAAAGGTTAGGCATCCTGTCCGGTGGACCCCAGACAGAGGCAGATTGTATAACAATAGCAGGAGGCTACTGTAGGACAGAGCACATTCACATTACGGGAAGGCATCTGTGGTCAGCGCTGGTACTACGCTACGGTCCATCATAACAACAGCCACGGCCTACTCTGGGAGGGAAATGGACACAAACACTATGGATGACCACAAGGCTGTCTTCAGTTATGTTACACATATGGACCACATGCCTCAGATATGCTCTGTGTTAATCCACACCTACTTAACATTCACCAAACACACGGATATTGGCAACAATCTTGCAGACATATTTGGTGCACGTATCCCCCCTCCTTCTCCCCCACCTTTAAAATATTTATCCCATCTGGATGTAACCTCCCTATCATCTCACATGTCCAGGTGAGGGCCGCCCTCAGCAGAGGAGAACACACAGCATCACTGTGACCTCGTGGTACCCCTGGATGTGTGCTACCGGCACTCCGAGAGGACATACAACCGCATATAACACTGATAGTTTATCTTGGCCATACTACAGGATATGTACCTGGACAGTGGCATACAGCAACAGTGGTCCCACACCACTAAGGGGGCACCTCGACTGACCCTGGGAATTACCACATCATATGCATAATGGGCCTGGTCTGCTAAGCTATGGAATTATGCAGTATGGGATGCATATGCAGTGACATCGGGTACCTGCAGACACTTGTTCCCAGCCAGTGTGCCTTTGGGATGGGCTGATCCTGACTTTTGAACCTGGCTGACCTTTCAAAGCAGTCACTACAGCCATTGCTGGGCCAACGCACAGACAAATGCTGCCAGGATCATGGCCTATGACTGATTGACATGTGATGTATGGTCATCCCATTTTGGTGGAACTACATACACACAACATATCACATGGACATACCTATGGATACAGACCTATGACACATTTGGAGGGTTCACAGTATGCACACTATTAACCTGCTACTTTGCATTACCTCTGTTTGTCGCAGCTGGTTGCGTTACCACAGCTTCTGCTTGCTGCTGCTACTGTCAGTGCTGACAGCTTCGGGTGACAGAGTCACAGTGTCTGATTTTTTATTTATTTTTTTGCTCTCTCTCTCTCTCTCTCACACTTCTCGCTCTCCCTCTGTCTGCTTACAGACAATGCAATGAATGTATTGCATGTGGGAGTGTTAGCACTGGATGCTTTTGTAGGTATCTGCATAGGTCCATGTGATGGCCTCTGCACCAATTGTAAGCCAGCATTTGCTAGTTGCATACAGCCAGTTGTGTACTGATTGCAGTTCTCACTGTGATTTCAGGTCAGTGCTATAAAAGGGTATGTGGGATAGGCGTTGCCCTTTCAGATTGTGAGGGCGGGGACCATGCTGGTATGCTGTGGACAGTGTTCTGTGAGTGTAAAGGTTAGTATCTCTCTCATGCTTCAGGCTGTGTTGTATATTCACAATTCTCCATTCCTCTCTCATGTTCCCTGTAGCAAGTGTGTATGCACACTGACTCCTACAACTATATATAGATATATATATATATATATATATATATATATATATATATATATATATATATGTACATATGCATACATATATCTATGTACTTTAACTGACCTTATTATCTACAAGCTGCCAACTAGCATGGCTGTTTCTGTTCACACACTACTATTATGGAAATCCAGTAGTTTTGACATTAATTTTAAATGACATGCTTTGTGTACTACACATCCTATATTCCCTTTACATTCATCCCTACTATTACATGTTATATTTATTTTAGCACAATGTTTTTGTATAAGAGTCATGGCTTAGTGGTAGGTCGTACAGACTAGTGTTTTCAAGGTCCTGGTTTCGGGACTGACAGTGGGATTTTATTTTGCTTTTGAACTGAGTACAGGACCTGTCAATCAAAGTGACTAAGGCACTTTTAAGCAGTTGTAACCAGGTTAGCGCTGGTTTGCGTGGAGCTCACGCATGCGCACTGGCGGTTAGCTCCACGCACATAAGTGCACACCCGCTTACAACCGCTTAACGGTGCTTACTCTGGCGCACATCCGCGCTATTTTCTTTGAAAGAAAAGAAAATGGGGAGACAGGAAAGTGGTGAAAAAGGGGTCACAAAGATGGTAAGACAGTAGGGAAACAAGCTTGGGGTGTGCAGGAGGGATGTAGGTAAGGCCCATAGCTGCCCATTTCTTCATCAGCAATAGCTGTGCATATGTATGTAATTTGATGTGACATTTGAAACCTTACACCCCTGAGAGAGGTGTCAGGACAACAATAATACTTGTTGTACAGCCAATTGTAATTAATAGGTTCCATGTCCAGCAGACATGTGTGCGGAATGGGCAGCTATGTATGGGGTGTAATTTTTTTTGTGGGTACAGAGTGCCCTTTTTTTTTTTTTTTTTTCAGGTGAGAGTGGTATGTCAGGTGAAGGAAGTCGGTACAGCTGGGGAGGTAGGTTGGGTAGGTAAACAGACAAGACAAACAAGACGCATACAGGGGCAGTGTATGACACGTGTGGGGGGTTACACAACTGACGGGGATGGAGGTTTGGATATCCAGAGCCCATGAGCCCACAGATGGCAACAGTGGAACTGATATCCCCACCCATAGGCAGTTGCCACTGTTCCTTCACTGCCCAGGACGGGGCTGTGCTGGGGGCTGTATAGGTGGGGCAACAGGCATGCCCGTTAGTTGCGCCACCCATGCCTTGAGCTGGCGTAGGGGCTCGAGAACAGAGTCCCGAATCTCCCTACGCACCACAGTCCGGACGCTACGGAGGGTGAGTGGTGGTTCTCCTCCGGCCACACTTGCAGAGGGGGGGCGAGCCCCATCCCCTGCAGCGCTTCCACCCGCAGGTGGCACAGGGCCACTGGAGGAGGGTCCAGACTCGGCACTAGTGCCAGGTGCACTCGCCAGCTGAGGTGGGAGAGGTGGGTCCGCTGGAACCCGCCTTCCCTGTCGTCCTATGTTTTGCATTATGTCATGACAGTTTGGGTTAGTGACATATAATACCATTCACAATTAATTGTAACAGCATGCATTAGTATTCCCATTAACCAAACACCCACATATTCACACCATTGAACAGCGTGCATAACACATGCACAATTTGAACAGAAATACACAGTCCAACAACATGCAGGGTTAATTGATGGCAACAGGCCATCAGGTGCGGATGTATGAACAGGGCAGATGCATCAACGGACATGCAGATATATATGACCCAACAGGACAAACGTCCAGGGGTGTTAATTGTGATTGCACATACCATTTTCACGTGGAATGGGTTATATGTGGTTATAGGGTGGGGTAAAGAAAGTAATGTTAACACCTTCGAATAACAATACATATGCTGTACATTTCTAATAGCTACAGTTATATACACACTACTGTTCTAACTACAGTTTCCTATATGATAACTATTTCAACTTGGTGATAGGACTGTTATTGCAACATCAATATACATTTCAGTGTTGTTCTTACACATTCATATCTAGCTTTGTTCAGCTACATCATCTTGCTACATTTGCTTTATATAGCTGTAGACAAGTGTGGATGTTTGGTATATCAGACAATCATCCTATCTGCATATTTCAGACTGAGAGCAACATATCCAGATTTTGGGATACACATTCCACATGCAGCAACACTTTGAACAGATTTCGCTGTTTGGTTTTGAATCTCACATGCATTTCGTTCTGTCTTGACTGCAGTATACTTTATTCAGGGGTTATTACTACTGTATTGCTGGATTCATGACACTTTCTCACACTCTCTCACTTGCTTTCATTTTACTATTCAGGATGGTATTTACTTCTAGGCTTTATTGACATGTTTTACCTGTAGTTATTACAATCCTTTCCAGCAGTCTCACTTCTGTCATGTTTCAGTATTTCCACAGGGATATATTTCACACATGTGATTTCATCATCTTCTGCAGCTATACTTCTCAGCCTGCTGCAGGTTGTGT
Source organism: Protopterus annectens (assembly GCF_019279795.1). Lineage (NCBI taxonomy): Eukaryota > Metazoa > Chordata > Ceratodontiformes > Protopteridae > Protopterus > Protopterus annectens. The sequence continues at coordinate 725,002,779 of NC_056730.1, read as the reverse complement.
ACTATTTTCTTACAGGTAGGGCATTTTTATTTCAGAATATATGTCAGACAGTTTCATTTTTCGGTTTAACTTACAGGCTGAAATACACTTTTGTAATCAAGCAAGACTTGCAGACACTTTCACACTGTTACTTGCAGATTTTATTCCTTACTGACTACACTGCACTCTTTTGCTGACTGTCATACTTTTATATTTCTTTACAGTTACTGGTAGTGGATTACTGACCTGCCTGGTGGCGCAACCGCACCAGCCTATCGCCATAGGCTCTGCGGTTCGCAGAACGGACACCTGCAGCTGTAATATAAATGAAGTAATATTGGAATACACATCTCCATAATATCAGCTAGTTTAATTTCTTACATACATAATTAAATGTTACTTACTCAGTAGTGGGGCGTTGGGTGTTTGCCGGGCCTCCTGGATCCAAAGGTTCAGTTGGTCCTGCTTGCATCATTTCAGGTCTGCATGGTGGTGATGGACCTGCTCGCCAGTCCTTGGAATCCCTGTGGCACTGGTGAGACCATGAGCCAACCGGTCCCACGCCTTGGCCCTGTATGCTCCCCAGAGGACCTGGCCCTGCATGAGTTGGGCCTCATGATTATGGACTAGGAGCCAGACCATGTACCTGGACTCCTCAACACCCCACCTCTGTGCTCGGAAGCAACTACCCTCTCCTACTCCTGTCATTCTGCCTGCAGGTCAGTTTTACAATTGTTTATGTTGTGTATTCCCGCCTATGGGGCTTATATAGTCCGTTTTTCCTGCACATATCTGTGATTGGCCATTTTGGAATTGTATCAACTTCAGTAAACCTGCATTGTCATGCTGTAGTTTGTATTCATTCCTATATATTAGCTATTATTGCATTTCTAGGTACTGCTGTCATGGCTTAGTGGTTCTGTACCTTGACTATGGTGTATAGTATCCTGGGTTCGAACCTGGCCACTGCTTTTTATTTTTCATGACTGTCTAGACATGCTGAGGGGTGTGTCTGTGTAAAGGCAGTTTTGATACGGCTTGCTCAACGTTGCCCGTCGGTTAGCTTGTTTGCGCGGTGCGCAGCTCTGCGCAAACGGGGTACGCTGCTTTAAGCCTCGTTTGGCTATCGGCACGCATATTACGCTCTGCTCAGTTAGGGGCACATAGATTTAGCGTGTTAGACCACTGCTCAGCTACGGACACTCATTTTCCACCAGTTAAACCACTGCTCATCTACGGGCAGATGCACTCACTCTGTTAAACTGTAGCTCAGCTATGAGCACATCTGGCATTTTTTATTCTTTTGTTACCTCACATGTCTTCAATATAAATGGGCTATTTCATTACATTTTACATAAATTGTGGTTTTATGTGTACATATTTGTCAGGGACTTGTTTCCTGCTTATTTTGCAAAAAAAAAATGGTGTTGTGGGGGCTCGAACCATGACTGCCTGCTCTTCAGCCAACATCTCTACCGCTACGCTATTGCTTCCTGGCTTATTTTGCATATTTAGTTCTTATATGCTTTCCCACTGACTGCTAACTGTAGCTGCGCTACGGGCACGCCTGCGCAAACGAGCGCACTCACGGTTAAACATCTTTACATATAAAAAAATATATAAAACATGTTTATTTATATGTTTTCTGTTCATAGTCTGTGGGGGCATGTGTTGTGTTCTGTTTATTCACATTTCCGTGGCCTCTGTCGTGGGTGTTTACTTTGGGTACTTTTCCTCTTCTGGGGCGTGTCCGCTTACAGGGCTCGGCCTACGGACACGCCCCCTACTGTCTTACACGGACCGTGTTGGCCTTAAGTGTGATTCAGCATGCTCTCATTAATATGCAGAGCATGCTGACATCACTCCGTTTAACTGCAGCCTCCATGTATGAGCTATAACTCTTACACGGAGGCTTCGTGAATCCTGCCCAAAGTTAATTAGAATAATGAAATACATTGGATGATGAAGCGTTTGTATAAGCACTTGTATTGGGCAGAGCAAAGCAGCTTGTTTACAAGTTTTTTGTCATTGGTTGTTATATGCTTTATATTAAATTGAGATATGTCTTTTGAATGTGGATCTGAAGAAGGCTTTGATAGCTGAAAGCGCTAATCCCTTGTTTGTTGCTTTTGTCTTGTTGAGATACAGTTTTGAATAAATCGTTGGGATACGTTTTATGGTGTGTGCATTGCTCATCTTTTATTTATTGTTGCGATTTTGTTGAGCAAGCTTGAACAGAACTTTCTTCTGCTATTTTTGTCTAATGTCACTAGTTTTAGGAGGGATTAAGTGGGGCAGAGTTGGAAACCGAGTTGTAATCTGGAACGTCCCTGGAAATTGGGGACAGTTCAGAGGTATGGTCCCTATTTGTTCCCCCAGTGGTTTATGTCCTGTCCAGTGGATGTGGTCTTAGGGGTTGAGAGGTATGGGTGTCAGCTATGCCCATTTCGGAATATTACTTACATCCCCGGGGTGGTCCTAATATGACTGCACCAGCCAACACCTGCATGCCTAGGACCATAATTGCATACCCATAGTTCCCCCACCTGCCACTCCTCTACAGCACTCATCCTTACTGTGGGTGCAGGTGGGGTATAAACACACCACTACACACTGCCCACTCTCCCCTTGTTGGGACACATGTCGTACGTTGTGTCGACCCATGGGTTATCAGACTTGCAAAACCTATTGGTCCGTGTACATCTACAGGCTGGTTTGATAAGTCCTTACCGGGACTGCCTCCGATCATTAATATTTGAAGTCCCACAAGGGATATCGATGTCTATGTTTCAAGATTAGACCTGGCAGGTCTCTCCCACTGGTAGTATCCTGCCAGTGGTCTGGGAAGCAGTTGTGTGTTTACCTTTATTGTGTGTCTGTATGTCTCACCAGCCTAGCTGTGGGGGTGGGGTGGTTGATGCTACATGTTACATGTTTGTTTATTGGACCCCTCACCCCCATATGCATGGCCTGTGAACATATGTTACTCATAACTGCTGTATCATATCCTAGCTATATACATGTGTATATTTACAGTCACATATATATCTATCTACTTATATTACTATATACAGATATATCTGTATGCGTACATGTATATTTATATTTTGCTGTATATATATATATATATATATATATATATATATATATATATATATATATCACAACATATGGGTCTATGGGTGTCTACATATGTATATGTTTATATGTGGGTATGTATCTGTATTCTGTCTCTGTATGTATACATTTGCACCACAGAGACAGAGAGGCTTTTCTCTATGTCACTATGGGTAGATATACACACACATACCTCTACATATATACGTCTACATCTGGTTATTCCGTTCCTTGCCATATAGATTACACTTTGCTGCAGTAGGTCTCGTAGTGGTTGTGGCTGCTCGTTGGGCGACACCTCTGCCCAATGAACACATTCTCTTACATCCCTAGGGCTGTCCATATAGGCCCACATCAGCCAACACCTGCACATCTAGACCCATAAGTAGCTGCCCATATTTCCCTCACCAGCACCTCCTCAACAGCACCCATTCTTACTCTGGGTCCTGGCCTGTACTGGACACACCACTACACGGTGCCCACTCTCCACTTCACAACACCCATTTCATACAATTGTCTCGGCCCATGGGCCATCAGGGTTTCCCACCCTTGTATTCTGAGTATGTATACACCCCAGCCAGAATGGTCAGTCTATCATCTTCTTTTGGTCTTGGCAATTTTTGGGGTGTCCCGCAAGGGACGATCCAGTCTGTGTGTTCCAAGATTAGAATTCACTGGTGCACTGTGTACCCCCCTGCTTGTATCCTGCCTGTGGTCTGGGGAGCAGTGGACTCTTTACATTGTTTGTGTGTATGTTTCCCATGTCCGGCTGGGGGGGTGGAATGTCATACTATGTGTTTCATGTTTCTTGCTTGGGCTCCTCACTTCTATTGGCATAGCCTGTGAAAATATGTCATTTTTGTGTGCTATTTTCTACCATAGCTGTATATCTGTGTATATCTACGCACGCACACACACACACACACACACACACACACACACACATATATATATATATATATATATATATATATATATATATATATGTATGTGTATGTGTGTGTGTGTGTGTGTGTGTGTCTGTAAAGCATTACATACCCCGCGCAAACGCACTTACACATGCTTACTGGTGTTTATATATGCTTGACCTGCATACTAGTGCCTTATTCATTATGACACTGACACTTCACTCCAGTTAACTTTTAATTGATATTTTGCAGGTTATACAGCGGACAGATGTCGCAATATGCTCATGTACGGATTACCGATGGTAAATGGTATGTGGTGCAGTGGGATTCGGTACGGGAATGTCTGTTCGTTAGGGGGTTCCTCTAACCAATACACTATTGCTGTGCTGCTTCATTTGCATATATACCCATATACCCATGACTCCTGGTTCCCCAAACACACATCCCAACGTCTCCCTAACACTGCTGTCATCCATTCTTCAGTTGGATTCGCGGTGTATCCACACCACTACACATTGGCCACTCCCTACTCCTATAGATCCATCCCATTGGTTGACTCACTCCACGTATCCTCAGAACTCCCAAACTTTTAGCCCACAAACATTGGTGACATGAGCGACCAAAAGAATACTATTTGCAATTTTTGGGTTGTCCCACATGGGACGCGCATGTGTTTATGTCAAGATTAGACTCTCTTCTTCATTACATCCTTACTCCCGTTAACATGACACCACAATAGGAAGTAAATGCACACACAGCCAGGAAATGGAACAGCTTGTTGTAAGTTCACCAAGGCAGATTCAGTAAATCCAGGTAGGCACCAAATGAATTCAAATAATTGCTTTATTCAGAACCACAGAATAATAACACACAAGCGCTTTCGCTCAGAGGAATTCTGAGCTTTATCAAGTGACACCATGCTGTTGAATCAGGTGTCTTATATACCTTGAAAATCCTAGGTTAATTAGAAAGCACTACCAATTAACATTTTAAAGAGACTGTGCACTATTCCACATGCTTAAAAATTCCTTTAAAACAAAATATATAAAAAAATATAATAGATTGCTTAAAATAATGCATTAATGCATCTGTCACTACTAAAAATGCTAATAGCTTAAAAATAAACAAAACATTGTGCACAGTTACCATAGTGTTTAACTTTGTAATAAAATTTGCTTTGTGCAAAAGTTGTACTTCTTTTGAATATTGGGATATGATGGAGTGTCTTCACGCACCAAAGGTTCTTCTTGTAAGTAGTATATAAGGCTAATGCCTAGTATGGGTATGACAATATTTTCCTTTCTTGGTCTTGTTGACAACCCTGCTGGAAAAAGAACACTATATCTTAACCAAGTTAAACTATGCTGTACAATAGGTCTTTCCTTAACATAGACTTTGTATAGTGTAGCATTAAGTGAAAATCATGCCCATGTGTATGAGTACTTGCCATAAGTAATTGTGTGGGGAATGTCAAACTAAAGTCTTGCCCTTCTTAGTTTCAATAGCGGCTTGATACTGATCAAACTGTTAAGCCCAGGGGGTCTCCCAGCATCTAACTTTAATTGCCAGAGGAGTTCTCGATATTCTAAAGTTGATTCCCAATCACCCCCCCTGGCATCAGGCTTAACTTGCTCCAGTACCATAAATTTCAGTTTTATGTTTGGACAGGTCAGGGAGTGCTTATAAAAAGCGTTGGTTTCCTTCTTTTTGTTTATATCTTAAAAATGCTCGTATATCCGCTATGGAATTCCCTTTCCGTTTTGCCTACATAGAAACTGCTGCATGTGGTGCAGAAGCCTAAATAGACCACCCCCTTGCTACCACATGTGAAATGGCCTGTGGGGTAGATTTTAAACCTTCTGGATGGAATGGTGATACTTTTTTCTTCCAAGATGGTATGGCATTGGCTACATGCCCCACATTTAAATGTTCCCTTTCTTGCTGGGTTAGTTTTCCTTATAATGTTCTGCTTTTTCTCAAACATTTCCTTGAGATTGGTACCCCTTCTCCTTACAAATGAAGGTTGGTCAGGCAATAGCCCCTTAAACTCTTCAAAGAGGGCAAGTACAGGCCAGTACTTTCTTACAGATTCCTCCATTTCCCTTGAGTGCAAAGAGTAGGTGTAGATAAAACTGTTCTTAAATTCATTGTTGATAACGGGAACAGAGCTGGCTGGTATGCCCGTTCCCTTACCCAGAAGGGGTGGATAGACAGTTCCTCTTTTGGAATTTACCTCCTCGACCAGGCTTTTGAAGAGGTCCAGAGGATAGCCCCTTTCTAAGAACAGACTTTCCAAAAACCTGACCTCTGCCATGTAGTCGTCATGTCCATTGCAAATCCTGCTTGCCCTGATGAGTTGTCCTTTGACAATGCCTTTTTTCTGGAAAAAAGGATGTGCACTCTCAAAGTGCAGAACAGAGTTGGAAAAAGTAGGTTTTCGATACAGCTTAGATTGAAAACTGTTCTCCAAGTAATTTTTGTATATGGTGACATCCAAATAATGCAATTGGTCTGGATCAGTGGAGTGAGTGAACTGCAGAAAATTGGTACTTGCATTGATGTGAGCAAAAAACCTCAAAAGCTCATCCTCAGACCCTTGCCACAAGATGCAGATGTCATCAAGGTAACGACTGTAGAGTAGTAGATGTTGCTCCCAAGGGGGGAGCAATACAAACTTGTGCACCCATACGTGAAGCACCACGTTGGCGTAAAGGTGGCACAGGATGCCCCATTGCTACTCCTTTACTTTGCTTGAAGATTTCTCCATTGAAAAGATGAAGTTGTTACGTATCACGATTTCCATGAATTCAATGACCAAGTTGCTTAGTCTGTTGTTCAAATCGGTTTCATTGGTGAGAAACTCACCAAACCAGTCCAGACCCTCATCATGTGGAATGCTAGAAAAGAGATCCTTGATGTCAATGGTCACCAGCAACAGGTCAGGAGAAAACTTGGTAGTAGGAAAATCACACAGAAAGTGCCAGGAGTCCTTGCATACATGCGTAAGCAGGGGTGAATCTCTTAGTCAAACAATCAATAAATTTACTGATGGGCTCCGTGATTCCTCCTGCCCCTGCCACTATTGGCCTGAATGCTGGTGGGTTAGTTCCCTTATGAATTTTAGGGATGCCAAACAAAACCGGTATCCTTGGTTTTTCTACATGTAAATAATTGTAGAGCTTCTCATTGATGGAATTTTGCAGCAATAAATCGTACAAATGGTAGTTGATTTGCGCTAGAGCAATATTGACTTCATTTCGTGAGACTGTTGAATATTGCCCATCATTTTGAAGCATGTTATGAATGTAAGCCTCATAGTCTGCAGCAAGCATCAACACTACCCCTCCGCCTTTGTCCGGCTTCATTATCCTTACATTTTCGTCCTTTAATTGTTTAATAAAGTTGAGCCCTTCTTTAGAGAAGTTGCCAGCTAATGAAGTCTTTCTGTCCATAGATATTTTCCTAAAATCCTTTTCCACCAAATTCTCAAAAAAAGATATGAGTGGGTGTAGTGGGGGGTTAAATACACTTCTGCGGCTTGGACCTGTCTCCATAAATTGCTGCCCCTTAAAATAGTGTGTTAAATTCAAACCCCTGGTAAAGAGTTTTAACTCAACCAGGGACTGTGAAAGATTCATAGGTCTAGAAGGCACAAATTGCAAGCCACGCGTGAACACGTCAAACACCCAGTCATCCAGTTCTAAGTCCGTGTAATTATAAATGGCAAAGTTATCCTTTCTTAAAATAGTACACATGTCATTAAGGCCCCCTATACCATTGCCTTTAATACTGTTAATGTGGTCCACAGCAAATTCTGTGTTTGAAGTGTTTAGTGTTACTTCAAAAAAACTTTCCTCATTCACTACTCGGGTCCATGCCCTGGGTGCCTGTTTGTGTCCCCAAACCCGGGCCTCGGGGTTCTGCTGAAAATCCTGGTTGACACCCTTCCTACCCTTTTCAGCTAGCCTTTCACTTCTTCGAGGTGGCTCTTCCACCTCTTCGTGAACATTTTCCTCTTGGGCATGTACTTCAGAAGGTACTTTGTTAGACACTCCTTTGGTATAACGGTTAGGGGCAGGGTAAGCCACCCCTTCCCTGTATTCTGCCAAGTCTCTTTCCAGCTTTCTCAATTTTCTGTTTAAAACCCTGTCACAAAACATATCAACTTTGTTAAACATTAGATCATAGTCACTTTTAAAAAGCAGAAAGTCTGCATCAGTTGTTATTTTAGTATTCAATATTTCCAAATCCTCTAATAATGAACAAGCTTTACATTCATATTCAGAAATCATTAGGTTCAACATTTCCACACCTGCTCTATCAAAAATATCACATAACTTTTCATAGTAAGGAGTACCTGCTTGCACATTATTGGGAAATTTGTAAAACCTTAAACCTTTAGGAATACGTTTAACCCTAGAACATTCTCTAAGGTAATCAATCTCAAGCTGGTTAGATTTGAGCAAGTATAGCTTGTCTTTAAATTCATCAAACTCTTGTTCAAATTTGGAAAAATTGTGATTGTTTACAGTACCTTTAGAAAAGCCAAACTGTTGTCCAGCCCATCTAGAAAAATTAAAGTCTCTAGGTCTATTCCCAGTTCTGTTGTTCCTTGTATTCTCATTCTCCTCGATTAATTCAAGTTGTTCATGGTTAACTTCATTGTTTCCTCGTCCCCACGTGTTCCTGTTGCATCAAAGGTAGGTAAACCTTTGAAAAGTTCTGTTGTTGCACGCCCAGAGGATGCCTTGCCTCTAGCACCAGCTGCATGCTGTTGATTACAAGCAAATGCTGGTGAAACTGTACCATTAGATTTTAACAAAGAAGTAAGCTCTTTTAAAGCGTGTAAAACTTCATTAAATTCTGTGCGTGTAACAGGAGCTTCATTGTCAGCTCCTTGCAACACCTCCGGTGTTTCCGCAGCATTAAAAGTGTCCAATCCAGTAGCCATGGTGGGAAAAGCAGCAAAGAAGTCAAACAAACAGCAGAGAACCAAACCAGGAAGTAAATGCACACACAGCCAGGAAATGGAACAGCTTGTTGTAAGTTCACCAAGGCAGATTCAGTAAATCCAGGTAGGCACCAAACGAATTCAAATAATTCCTTTATTCAGAACCACAGAATAATAACACACAAGCTTTGCTCAGAGGAATTCTGAGCTTTATCAAGTGACACCATGCTGTTGAATCAGGTGTCTTATATACCTTGAAAATCCTAGGTTAATTAGAAAGCACTACCAATTAACATTTTAAAGAGACTGTGCACTATTCCACATGCTTAAAAATTCCTTTAAAACAAAATATATAAAAAAATATAATAGATTGCTTAAAATAATGCATGAATGCATCTGTCACTACTAAAAATGCTAATAGCTTAAAAATAAACAAAACATTGTGCACAGTTACCATAGTGTTTAACTTTGTAATAAAATTTGCTTTGTGCAAAAAGTTGTACTTCTTTTGAAAATTGGGATAAGATGGAGTGACTTGACGTACCAACTGTTGTTCGTGTAAGTATAATATAAGGCTAATGCCTAGTATGGGTATGACAATATTTTCCTTTTCTTGGTCTTGTTGACAACCCTGCTGGAAAAAGAACACTATATCTTAACCAAGTTAAACTATGCTGTACAATAGGTCTTTCCTTAACATAGACTTTGTATAGTGTAGCATTAAGTGAAAATCATGCCCATGTGTATGAGTACTTGCCATAAGTAATTGTGTGGGGAATGTCAAACTAAAGTCTTGCCCTTCTTAGTTTCAATAGCGGCTTGATACTGATCAAACCGTTAAGCCCAGGGGGTCTCCCAGCATCTAACTTTAATTGCCAGAGGAGTTCTCGATATTCTAAAGTTGATTCCCAATCACCCCCCCTGGCATCAGGCTTAACTTGCTCCAGTACCATAAATTTCAGTTTTATGTTTGGACAGGTCAGGGAGTGCTTATAAAAAGCTTTGGTTTCCTTCTTTTTGTTTATATCACCACAATAAATTAATATGTATGACTATGTGGTAACACACACATTACACATGAGAGCCTAATTATGTAGGTGTACTTCATATTTCTTTTACAAATAGACCAGTTTAGGAATTGGCATTGCTGTAGCAGGAAGATCACAGGAATGATTCCACGTGTAGGAAAGTACTCACATTTGATTATTTTCAGCACAGCACTGACTTCGGACATTGTACACATTTCTGCATTTTAGCAGTTTCATCCAGTCCCTCTTCTGCACAACCTATTATTCTATCTACTGTAAAGGTTTGTAAGGGCACATTCATGTTATTTATGTCAGAAAATGGAATGAATGTGTTACAGAGAATGTACTTCTACATACTGATGTCTGCATGTTTGTATGCATATATAACTATAACAAACTCGCTGACCTCCATGGGGCGGTCCAATTAGAACCAGCCCATCCAACCCTGGCACACCTTGCTCTGTAATTTCATACCCATAGTTCCTCCACCCCACCCGTGTTCAAAATACATGCATACCATCCATTGTCCACTTGTTATCGCAGCCATGACACACCTCCACACATTGCCCTCTCCAGAGCATTAGGGGCCCTACACGTATGCTGTCCCAACCCATGTATTCTCAGGCTCTCCCACCATTTAGTCCTTGAACATACCTGCCCTTGCTTGTGTAATGGTCGGAAGGCCAAATGGTGTATCAATATTTGGGTAGCCCACCAGGGACTACCCTCTGTGTGTAAAGTAGACTTAGCAAATCAACAATGTTACTCCCACTGGTAATATCCTGCCTGTGGTGTGAGTAGCAGTGCTTTGCTCACTCCTGCCCAGCTTGATATGACATACGCTGACAGTGCTATATAATACTGGGGTTGCTGTTGATTCTCTTCTCATTCCTTTTGTATGCTTTAATGTTACGTCATTCTTTCTTCATATATATATATATATATATATATATATATATATATATATATATATATATATATATATATATATATATATATATATATATATACATGTAGATATATGTATATATATTATATATCTGTATATACTTATATACATTTCCTATGCTGGGCACTGCTTAGACCTATGCAAGTGCACTCAGACTTGCTTACTGGTACTTATATGTGTTTACTGCTGCTTATTTGTGCTTACACCTGCTTACTAATACCTTATTCATTATGACAGTACCACTTTGCTTGAATTATATTTAAGTTAAATATCTCATGCGATACTCTTATGTCAGTTTTATGGCAAAACGACATTGATTCTACATGGAAAATGATATGTGCTGTTGTTGGGTTCGAACCGTGACTGCTTGCTTGATAGGCGGATATTCTAAACACTACACTATTGACACTTACGCTGATTCCACATTTTTTTCTCTATTTGAATGAATATGATGTGTAAGCTACGCTCGGCGGAGGGCAGTGACGTGCAGACATGCTGCGCTTTGCTTACACCTTCGCTATTGCTGCAGTTCGAATGTATAATAGGGACACAGGGACAGAGAATCTAATTGTGACAGTTCTAGGGACAGGGCTCTACATTCCACTACGTGCTTGTGTGTTTACTACTTCGAATTTATTTCACTGTTCGTGGGCACTCTTGTATGCTTAGCATACATTTCGGTATCCACGGACACTGACTTACTGACTTACTATTAGGGGTGGGCTCTACTAGTAGGCATAGTAGGTTTTACAAGTGTCGGGGCATGTTTACGCCTTCGTAGAGCACTTGTACATGCCCCCTGCACTCACACATATTTCCTGTGCATGTCGAAGGTGTGGCAGTGCACCCTCATACATATTCATATGGCGCTGCCGTGTCATCTGTAGTGAGGACGCTCGGCGCAATGCTAAAATCGTCCTTGCACCGAGCTTCTTGAATCCCGGGTATTGTGATGACCCTGCACTTCAGAAAACTACACTTTTCCAATATCAGTAAGGACGTTTTACCTTTCTTTACTATTTACTACTTATTATATGAAGGGCATAAAGTGAAAGAAAGAACAATGCTCATGACTGTGTCTTATTTCAGGTAGAATTTTGACATTTTTGTTTCATAGATTTTTCAATTGTTTAAGAACTTGCTGTGGAGTATGCCATTGTAGCTAGTTCAGAATTTGAGGAAGAAGTCAAGATCAATTTTTTTATTTCTTAGTCTGCTTAACTGCTTGGTACTTTTCCTAGGTAAATAAAGCTACTGTATATTTCATACCTGTAAGTATTCCTCATACAATCTGACTGCTTGTTCGTTGCATACATTACGTTTGGTAACAGACCAATTTGTCAAGGGACATCTTCAGATGGGGTTTAGACTGAAATAGTAATGGGTTTCAGGAGGGTAAGGGAAGAAGCTAATTGGGAGTGGGAGGAGGAAAGGATTAAATAGGAATGTTTGATGATTGGGAGGAAGTGAGGTAAGTCTAGGGAAGTAGCGAATTTTGGTGGGTGTTTTTTTAAGGTTATTCAGATATTTAGGGGTTTCAAAGCAGTCAGTACATTAGTCAGAGCATAGTATTGTGGTAGTGTTACCCTTCAGGTATGAGATATTGTTGGAGTACTTTGATGTTGCGCATCATAGGTGAGTTTTCAGGAACTAGTTCATTGGGGACTCGGATAAAGGAGCATATTCCTACGGTACAGTTTTCACAGAATGTCCCGATTTTGGTTTTATATTTTGGGCTCATTTTGGGAACATTGGTGGTCCATTGGTTTAGTGAGGGAGAATTCATTAAAAAAATTATTTTGGCTATCTTATTTGTGGGGAAGCTAAATGGGGGCTGCAGATAGGTCGGGCAGCAGGTAATTGGGTTTGCATGGTTGCAGATAGTATACATCCTCTTACAGTCTTTATGGAACATTGCAAGTTGTGATGGAATAATTCTGGAGTTACGTTTGGAAGGTTAACAGAGGATTGGTGATTTAAAGAGGTTATTTCAAGGTAAGGGTATTTTATGTTCTACTGTGGTTATTTTGGCTTTGGGGAGGGCTCATCAGTTAAGTCAGGTTTTGGCAACTGGTTACTTGGCGAATTTTGTTAGGCCACTGGGAGGTTGATGACAGGGACCCAGTTAGTTAAGAAGGTATGGCGTACACCAGATGACTTTAGTTCGACCTTTACATATGGTTAGGTTTGTTTTGGAGGTTTTGTTGGAAGTTTTAGAATGAAGGAGGGGGAACAGCCTGATCAGGCTGGTGGGCAGAGAAGAGGGACAGGCTTGTCACTTTCTGTTCCCTCCTCTGATGTTGGAGGTTCATTTCAATGAGCTGGGAAATGCAAGTGAGTGGTTGGATGCTGCTTGCTAAGTGTAAGTAAGCAAGTGGAGGTGAGGATGCTGTTGATTTGGTTGGATGGTTATTCCAATGAGTTGGGAAATTCAAGTGAGCAGTTGGACGCTGCTTGATAGGTAAAAGTAAACAAGCATAAATAAGGATGCTGCTGACTTGGTCAAGGTGAGTGGGGTCATGCTGACCTAAGTTAACTGTTATATGGATGTTTATGTCGTGATTAATAAAAGAAAATATCAGTTGGTCAATGAAGTTATATTTATGGAGTTTTAATAAAGGTCATCAAATGTCATTTGGTGTGATGTGTGTTTATTGAAGGGGACCTGGACAAAGCAGATGTTGCAATGTACATAGCAGGGATGATAAATGTGTTATATAATGCATCAGTAGCAAACTCTACAGATGTGTAAAGCTGATGCAGATTTAAAAGAAAGCATTTTGTCTACATAGATGCTTGTGAAGATAGTATGTATGGTCTTTTTACCACAGAAGATGTGTTTATTAATGTATATGCACTGGAAAAAGTTTATGGCCAATAAACTGACCTGTGTAGTGCATTATGAAAATATTGTGTAAATTGCATTGATAAGGGGTATTAACTTGATATATTACTATAAAAGTTGCTCAGATACTATTATATATTATTCTGGCCTGTTTCAGAGACATTAGCACTGTTATGCCCTTACAGTCTTTCCATGTCATTCTTCATACGGACATTTCCTCCAGGGGCACTGGAGTTGGCAAAACTCTCAGGTGGTGCACTAAAGAAAGTAAGATCTTTCTGTACTTTGCATACAGGGACCATTGGGAACTCCTGCTTAAGAACTCTTATAAGGCACCCCTAGTGTAAAGTCAATGCCTGACAGTCTTGCTACAGTTGTGAGTGCTGTTAGTGGTATAAGGTTTATGCCACTTTTGTGAGCAATGCCAGCATCAGTGCAGTGACCTTGGAAGGTGTCATTCTGACCTTCTAAGCCTATGGGAAGTAGGGGTCAAGGTGACCACCCCTGAGATATATTGTAAGCATGTAGAGCTGATCACTACTGTTATTTCCTTTATAGTCAAATGGGCTATTGCTGGACATTTAATTGTTGTGTGTTATATTTTTTTCTTGTGTTTCAGCTCAGGAAATAAATACCAGCGAATGTACTCCTGTACCTAAGGAGAATGGCATGGCTTTCCACGGGCAGTGGCAAGTATGGTTACTGCAATGTTATTTCAATAATTGTCTGCATCACAGCAGCATGTAATACTCACTTCTATAGCATGCATTTAGCATGTGTGTAGCCTGTGACAAACCTAGATTGTATTTTTGTGTGGTCTTACAACCTTTAGATATACAATGTTTTAAACACCCACATGCACAATGTATATGTCCAGGGGATAATCATAATCCTTATTTGTAGGTAGATGATCACCACTCTCAACCTGGACAACATACTCACTGCCTTATGATACTTGACATGCACAGTTGTTTACACATTAATGCACTGTGGACCCTGCTTTTAGGCAGGTGGATGCAAGCCAGTAGGATGGTAGGGTCACATATCTGCATCTGGATCATGCATCACCTCACCATATGATCATGGTGGTACCACCTCCAAGTAGTATATCACTACTGTTTTGTGGTATATCCCCTGGTGCATGGCAAAAAAATACACATTGGTTGCTAAGCATCAAATAATAGCTGTTTTTGTTGGACACAAATATCTGTCTGCGTTCAGATGTCAGCACTGATAGCATAGATGTGAGGGGCTGTATATATGGTAATACTCTCCACATCTCCATGGTGGGTTTCTGACTGCAGACCATGCAACTTGCAATACAGATAGTCCTGCACACACTCTCCTTGGACTATCATGATAACTTCATCATACAGCCTCTGAGGCCAAACCCCTCCCCCCAACCCCTGGTTGCAGTACCACTGCACACCTGTGTGCTCATCATGCTAGAAGCACATTTCTGTTCATATACCTTGTTAGCAGTATCTGCCCTGAAGTAGTAGCATACCTACCAGTTGTTAGGTATTGGCCCTGACATAATAGCAATCCTTGCAGCTGCTATGTATTGAATCTGACATGGTAGCATACCTAACAGCTGCTAGGTATTGGCCCCGACATAGTAGCACACCTAACAGCTGTTAGGTATCAGCCCTGACATAGTAGCATACCTAGCAGCTGATGAGTATTGGCTCTGACATAGTAGTATACCTAGCAGCTGCTAGGAATCAGCCCCAACATAGTAGCATACCTAGCAGCTGATGGGTATTGGCCCTGACATAGTAGCATACCTAGCAGCTGTTAGGAACTGGCCCAACATAGTAGCATACCTAGCAGCTTCTAGGAATTGGCCCTGACATAGTAGCATACCTAGAAGGTACTGGGTATCAACCTTAACATAGTAGGATACCTAGAAGCTGCTGGGTATTGGCCTTGAGACAGTGGCATGTCTAGTAGCTGCTAGGTATTGGACCTTACATAGCAGCATACCTAACATCTGCTGGGCATTGCCCTGACATAGCAGCATACCTAACATCTACTGGGTATTGCACTGACATAGCAGCATACCTAACATCTACTGGGTATTGCACTGACATAGCAGCATACCTAACATCTACTGGGTATTGCACTGACATAGTAGCATACCTAACACCTACTGGGTATTGCCCTGACATAGTAGCATACCTAACATCTGCTGGGCATTGCCCTGACATAGCAGCATACCTAACATCTACTGGGTATTGCACTGACATAGCAGCATACCTAACATCTACTGGGTATTGCACTGACATAGCAGCATACCTAACATCTACTGGGTATTGCACTGACATAGTAGCATACCTAACACCTACTGGGTATTGCCCTGACATAGTAGCATACCTAACAGCTGCTGGGTATTACCCTGACATAGTAGCATACCTAACATTTACTGTGTATTGCCCTGACATAGTAGCATACCTAACATCTACTGGGCATTGCCCTGACATAGCAGCATACCTAACATCTACTGGGTATTGCCCTGACATAGTAGCATACCTAACAGCTGCTGGGTATTGCCCTGACATAGTAGCATACCTAACTGCTGCTGGGTATTGCCCTGACATAGTGGCATACCTAACATCTGCTGGGTATTGCCCTGACATAGTAGCATACCTAACATCTACTGGGTATTGCCCTGACATAGTAGCATACCTAACATCTGCTGGGCATTACCCTGACATAGTAGCATACCTAAAAGCTGCTGGGTATTGCCCTGACATAGTAGCATACCTAACATCTACTGGGTATTGCCCTGACATAGTAGCATACCTAACATCTACTGGGTATTGCCCTGACATAGTAGCATACCTAACATCTGCTGGGCATTACCCTGACATAGCAGCATACCTAACAGCTGCTGGGTATTGCCCTGACATAGTAGCATACCTAACATCTACTGGGTATTGCACTGACATAGTAGCATACCTAACATCTACTGGGTATTGCCCTGACATAGTAGCATACCTAACAGCTGCTGGGTATTGCCCTGACATAGTAGCATACCTAACATCTACTGGGTATTGCCCTGACATAGTAGCATACCTAACATCTACTGGGTATTGCCCTGACATAGTAGCATACCTAACATCTGCTGGGCATTGCCCTGACATAGCAGCATACCTAACATCTACTGGGTATTGCCCTGACATAGTAGCATACCTAACAGCTGCTGGGTATTGCCCTGACATAGTAGCATACCTAACATCTACTGGGTATTGCCCTGACATAGTAGCATACCTAACATCTACTGGGTATTGCACTGACATAGTAGCATACCTAACATCTCCTGGGTATTGCCCTGACAGAGTAGCATACCTAACATCTACTGGGTATTGCACTGACATAGTAGCATACCTAACATCTACTGGGTATTGCCCTGACATAGTAGCATACCTAACAGCTGCTGGGTATTGCACTGACATAGTAGCATACCTAACATCTACTGGGTATTGCCATGACATAGTAGCATACCTAACATCTACTGGGTATTGCACTGACATAGTAGCATACCTAACATCTACTGGGTATTGCCCTGACATAGTGGCATACCTAACAGCTGCTGGGTATTGCCCTGACATAGTAGCATACCTAACAGCTGCTGGGTATTGCCCTGACATAGTAGCATACCTAACATCTGCTGGGTATTGCCCTGACATAGTAGCATACCTAACAGCTGCTGGGTATTGCCCTGACATAGTAGCATACCTAACAGCTGCTGGGTATTGCCCTGACATAGCAGCATACCTAACATCTACTGGGTATTGCACTGACATAGTAGCATACCTAACATCGGCTGGGTATTGCCCTGACATAGTAGCATACCTAACATCTGCTGGGTATTGCCCTGACATAGTAGCATACCTAACATCTGCTGGGTATTGCCCTGACATAGTAGCATACCTAACATCTGCTGGGTATTGCCCTGATATAGTAGCATACCTAACATCTACTGGGTATTGCACTGACATAGTAGCATACCTAACATCTACTGGGTATTGCCCTGACATAGTAGCATACCTAACATCTACTGGGTATTGCCCTGACATAGTAGCATACCTAACATCTACTGGGTATTGCCCTGACATAGTAGCATACCTAACATCTACTGGGTATTGCCCTGACATAGTAGCATACCTAACAGCTGCTGGGTATTGCACTGACATAGTAGCATACCTAACATCTACTGGGTATTGCCCTGACATAGTAGCATACCTAACAGCTGCTGGGTGTTGCCCTGATATACTAGAATAGCTAGCAGCTGTGTAGTACACTAGTAGGTAACTGTTAGACTGATCATCAGGTACAGTCAAAGTGGTAATGTTTTGTTTCAAGTTCACTTACATACTCAATATATAAATAAACAAATGAATTGATACATCAGTATCAGCTACAGCCTTTTTTAATCTGGGATTATGGTACTCTTGCTGAGTATTTGTTTATTATCACCTTAACATACACTGTTTGGTAACACCTATGTGTTTATTTTGTTAGTTTGTGGAATAACAGGTATTGAGGTGTAACAGTTAGGGAAAAAATAGAAAAAAGGACCAATGAGCTAAGATATTGGAAAGAAAACTACATGCCTTAGCAATTTAAACACACATTTCTGATGATGCAACTTGTGATAAAATGTGAACATTTTTACCAGGGCTGTGCCTGCAAACAGTGTAGTGTGAATAGTGTAATACCCTGGCAAGCAAACTAACTAAGCTTGCATTTGACCTACCTGGGTGGGCTTATTGTCTCCAAAAAAGACTGGTTTGTGAAACTAATCAAAATATTGAATTCTTCTCAAATTAGATGTGTAACATGTCAAGGGCTAGTATTTATCAAAGTGCAGTTCAGCTTACTATGGGCTTTCTTACACTATATGTATAGAGCATCACAAAAGAATTGTTTGGTTATTATATACTGAAACTATTAGCTGAACGAAGCAAAACTATTTTTTTGCATAGCTTTGGTGATTCAGATCATGTTAAGTACAGTGTGGGCGGACTAAATACCTCAGCACTGAGTGAAATACAAGTTTACTGTGCAGATGTTAGCTCACTGGATGCATGCTATATAATGCTCATCTCTTATTGCGGTTTCCTTCACTGCATTAGCTAGTTTTGTTATTGTTCACTCAGGTCTTCAGAAACTTTCTGCAGTTATTTACAGATAGTACACCTGTTGTTGTTTATGTAAATTTTCCCTGTCACCCTGTCAGTCTTCTAAAAGAATGGAGTGTTAAGGCCTGGAATGAGTGCAAATTTTATAAAAGTAGCAGTGCTGATCTTAGTGTGTGTGTGTGTGTGTGTGTGTGTGTTTTGTGTGTGTGTGTGTGTGTGTATGTGTGTGTGTGTATAAACGGTTTTGAATTTAATATTTTGAATACACCCTTTTTATGTACTTTTGGCTCCCCCATGTCTGCCCTGAGCTCCTCTTTGTTAAGGCTAACAAAGGCACTCTGCTCAAGAAAAGGCAATACCAGGGGAAATAATGACCTAGCTAGACTGTATGGAGCAGGTAAATGCATCTTTTTCAAAAAAGATAGAAAAGTAGATTTATCCAGCAGAAAAGGACAACTAAAACCAGCTAGCTTGTCAGTTTCCTTCACTATTAAGTAAGCTGAAGGTTATACTTAACTAATAGCAAAGTTCTGTTTTTCATATTCCCACCAGCATGTTTAGGAATTGCATCACAGTTTTGCCATGCAGTCTTGATTTTCCTTATTTGTTTTTAATAATATTACCACAAAGACCATTTCTTTCACTTATTGCCACTTTTGTAAAATAATACTTCATGGAGGATCACCTGATCTAGCTTGAATCTTCAGACTGTGTTCTGCAGTTCTCCTGCATTTTCATTTTTGAAAGACGCTAGCCAAGTGTACAGAAAGGATTTTCATGAGGTATTTAAACATTTGTAGTATGCTTCCTATCCACTTTCTTTCCTCAGTAATATACATGTCAAGCTCATCTAGTCTTTCTTTGTATGGCTTCTGGTCCAAACCTTATACCGCATTTGTTGCCCCCTCCAAACAAACTCACCCTAAGATTCATGAAGCTTGCGCCAGGTGCAGGCGTAGTGTCAGCGTTCTAACACCAAATATGGCCACCGAGCGATTTAGGTACGAGATGTTTCCACATGCACTACCTGCGTATGCTACGCCTGCACAACTCCTGAGCCTTGTATGCTAATTACCCCATGTGCAGCAGTGTAGCATGCAAATGAAGGTATGTAGTGATTCAGGAAGTGGTGCAGGCATAGTGTAAGCCTGCAGAAATGTAAACCGTAGAAAACGGTTTACATTTTTGCAAGCATAAAATCGGAGCCATGACAGCTGACCAAACACATGTATTATAATGTTAATATATGCCAATGGCTAAATATATAGCCATTGGCATAAAAAAGCATGTACAAAATACAAAATTAACATTTAATATATTTATAGTCGCACTATCATGATGTGGAAGCGCAGGGCAGCGGTGCCCAAAGGGGATCACAAGGAATATATAAAAATATAGAATAAAACCGCAATGAAACACATATCACGATTTCCCCATAATAGTCAATGGCAGGCATGCTACACCATACTCATGGCGCAAGGGTTGCTAAGGGGTAGTGACAGTGTTATGCGCAGTAGCTAGGTAGTAGTAGGCAATACCATGCAAATGAGAGGAATAATAGTGAATCGCAGATTCCCCATTGGTATAAGGATGCACCTCACAGCGTAGTGTTATAACACCAAGGTGAGCCCTTGAGATAAACATAACATCAAGAGAGGGGTGTGTCGCTATTGCTGTAAGTACATTGGAGCATAGCTAAACCGGTCTGCCCCTAGCTAGGCAAAGCTGCAGGATAGGGGTGTATCGAATTGCCCATAGCTATGCTTAGCCAAAAGTGCACAAGGTAACCGAGTGTGCATGTGAATGGAGTTGAAAACGTGCGTAAACCCAGTAAATGGGTATGCGCGTTGTGCACTGCAGCTGAAACAGGAAGGATATAGGAAAGAAATAAGGAAATGCTGCAGCAGCGAAATTGGAGTGCAAATGACTAATTAACACCCAGGAGCCTACAGTGGGCCATTGACAACAGCTAACAAGGCTGCAAGCAGCTACCTGCAGAACAGGGAAGGGGAGGGGCTGTAATGCAAAGAAAACAGCAAAGTGTCAAAGCAGAACAAAGGCGATATGCAGTATATCAGCTACAAGGCACATTTCGCCATGACTGGGTAGGGAAAGTACAAAACAAGAAAGATGGCAGGTGGATGCATGCCTGATAATGGGAGGGGATCCAGGTCTAAAAGTGAATTAAAGGGCAACAGATTAATCAAGGCAGGCAAGTAGATCTCCACAGTAAATGCCCCACACTTGCAGTACTCATTGCAAAACCCATAATTAAGACACGCAGCAGCTGGAATAGTTCATACACACCCATTTCCATCAGCAGCATCCATAGCACAATACTATAAAGTGTGAAAGCACCTCACACACATTTGTGTATTCCCATACACTCTGCACCAGTGGTGTATACAGACGGGGAACTTTTATTATGTACATGTTAGGGGCTGCCATACTTTGATCCACCAGCATGTGATGGAGACTGAAGGTGGTGTGGAGGATGATGCACACGACCACCGCAGGCACCAGAGGAGGAGGAGAGTGTTCAGACCCAGGGTAACCTACCAGGGGCTACATGATCTGGAGATAGTAGAGTGTTACAGGGTGGTGGACAGGGACACCCTACAGCAACTTGTGAAGCGGTGCCGGCCATGCCCCAGAGCCAGAGCAGACAGAGGGGAACCCATCCCAGTGAATACGAAGGAATATGTAAGCCTGAGAATACTAGCTACAGGTACCTTTCAAAGACCATCTGGGGATATCATTGGTATCTCACAGGCATCAGCATCCAGAGTACTATACCAGTTCCTGGATGCCATGTTACCACATGCCAATGAGCACATATACTTCCCCCGAATGCAGGAGGAGTTGGCCAGCAATATGCGTCTCATCCACTGTGTGGCAGAATGCCCAGAAGTACTGGGTGCAATAGCCTGCATGCACATACACATCAAGTCACCACCCGGTGAGCAGGGTAGCCGCTACATAAACTGCAAGGGATACCCTTCCATCAACTGCCAGGTCATGTGCAATGCCCAGGGCATTATCATGGGTATGTGTGCTGGCAGCCCTGGAAGCTATCATGACTCCAACATCTGGCATGCCTCACAGCTGTATCAGTTATTTGCCAGGGGGGACATCCCAAATAGCCACTTAGTGGGGGATGCTGGCTATGCACTGGAACCGTGTATGATGACTCCCATCAGAAATGCACACACACCCATGCAGGAACACCATAATGAGGCACACGCACAAACCAGAATCATCATAGAGCATGGATTTGGGATGCTGAAATCACGGTTTCATTGCTTGGACATATCTGGTGGAGCCCTGCAGTACTCTGCAGGCACATGTGCCCACATCTTCATAGTGTGTGCCATGCTACACAATATGGTCATGTGGAAACAGCTGTAGCAGGGACAAAATGGTGAAGGCCCTCACAGCCCATCACCATTGCCAAGGGCCCCACAGGCACAGAGGTACTCAGACCACAAACACCCTGAGCCAGCCCCAGTAGGCAGATGGTGGCATGCCCAGTATGCCCATGCCTTGGCAAAGAGGGAAAGGATAGCACACACACTGACAGTGTAGTTACCTAGGGACTGACACCTTTCTCCACCTGCACACGCAGTAAAAATGGATGGCACACACATAAGACTACCTGTAAATTGTCATGTGTAGGCAGTCTACTGTGTGCATCCAACATAGGCAGCCCTCAACTATTGCACACACAACAGCCATTGGCACAAGGTAAGTCAACACCTGAACAGTAAATTAAGCTATCAGCATATGCAGATACTGTATGTATAGATTCATAGGTAGGTACTTGGCCAACTGCCAGAGGCCATTCATAAGGCCAGCCCTAAATGTGTCAGGTTTTGCCACACCATTGATTCATTAACCATCCCTCTGTGGAGCCGAGCCAATGGCGGTATCTCTGGGGTGCATCTACTGTTCCCCATCTACTCTTCAAGGTTTCTCTTGCAGAGTGTTAGTGAGGGGCTCTGTATAATGTAATTAGGGATGTTGTTCCAAAGTATGGGGAGTGTCTGTGACAGGAAGCTCTCCCTCCAGCATCTTCTGGTTATTGTTGTGTCAAGGTCAGCTCACTAAAGTGTGTGGCCCACTGTGACATGGATTCCCATAGGTGGAGCATATCCATCAAGCCTGAGTTCAACATGGCTGTGTTGGTCAGTGAAGATCATCTCTGGGTAAATGAGATGCCACTGAGTAAAGCAGGAGTTTATTCAGTCTGGCTGCAAAGGCCATAAGTTGGAGGCCAGTATTCCCCTTGGTGAGGTACATTCGTGGACCCCTCAGCTGTTGGACATGTCCTCTGAGGTACATCCCACATGGATTATTATACCCTATGATGGGACTGATGAGTGATGAGTAAAGGGGCACTATAACCCCAATATGTCTAGATGGGAATCCTTTAGTAGTCAGATGGCCTGCATAGAAGGATGTCCTAACTACTGTGGAGATATGATTGTCACAGGGTAGATCACTATCTACCTTAGTCCCCTGATACCCCATTACCTTGTTTGTATTAAAGTGGCTGCCACTCATGTGTTAATATGTGGGTGCCAATTCCACAATGGAATGACCATGCAGTTAGTGGCACTTGGCTGGAGGTCATGTCGTTGACACCCTGTGACATTCTCTGTGAGGCCCCTTGAGGGATGTCCATGTCAGCTGGACTATCAATCATGGCTCCCAGTTTGCAGTCATTGCCAAACATGGTCTGCCATAGTCCACCTGTGTTTTCCATGTACATCTGAGACGTATATGCCAAACAGTAGGGCTCCCAGAACTGAGTCCTGTGGGACACCAGTCATGACTGTTCAAGAGTTGGACCTAGAGACCACTAGTCGTACCATGTGAGTTCTGTGTGTAAGCCCGTTGACAACCTAACCTGTGATGTATGGTTGAATGTACAGGCTGGTGTGTTTATCAATAATACCTGAGTGGGGCATGGTGTCAAAAGCCTTGGTGAGGTCCAGGTAGTATGTGTGAACCACCTCCCCTGTCATCTAATGTCTTGGTGACTGTATGTAAGATGTCAAACAGGTTCAATAGGCATGAACTGCACTCAACCAAGCTGACCTGGGTTTGGTCATGTGTTCAAAGGTTACCAATGTTATTGTCAATGAGTGCCATGAGGATGCGAACCATACCACTGCAGACCAGGCTAGTCAGGCTTATGGGGTAGTAGTTACCATGGTCAGTTGTGATTTCACAGTGGTGGAGTGAAATAAGAATTGCCATGCACCATTGTATGGGCAAGTAGCCTGTGGAGAGGCTGAGGTAGGAATGCTTAATTAGGTGGGGGAGCAGGTTGTCTTGTACAGTTTGCAAGATGCAGTCTGGTTCACCATCTGCCTCCATTGACACTGTGTTCTGCTGTTAGAGAGGGCCATTTCCACCTGTGCATCTCTGATGGTTGGGATACTGTACCTTTCGGGTAGTGTTGTGGGCTCTTTAGGGGGCGAGGTATGTATCTGCAAGGATGTTGGCGATATCAGTAGGGTTGGCATATTTTGTGCTATATTTCATTGGCTCAGTGCAAATCTCTGTGTCACCACATAGATCCTTGACATAGCCAAAGAAGGCTTTGTGGTTATCTTTAGAATCCTTGCATATTCTCCTGCTGATGTTAGCCTTGGATGATGTCACGAGGGACCTATGTATCATATTAATAGTGGTCACGGATGTCTGCCTTTCGTGGGATTTGCTGTTTGTCTGGAACACTGTGTTTCATCTGCAGTATAGCCTGTTTTTTTGTAGAGGTCTACCAGACTGGTCTCCTTGTCCAGGAGGAGTGAGTCTTGGTTTACCAGCCATGGCATGATCCATACATCCATGTAGATGCTTATAGACTGCATTTGTAAATCTGTCTGTATCTTGAGCAGTGTTTCCCCTTAGCATGGGGGCTGTGAAACCCCCCACCCCTGTCACTAGTAGGGTAAATTTAGCTGTAGATAAGATATACACTGTAGTAACCTTGGGTGGGGGAGATGCTAGGGTGTGGAAACAGTAAATAGTTCATGGCCAGATCTAACCAGTGACCGGTTAACCTCCACTGTGGTGCACCTGTTGCCCATGTTGGTGATGACCACATCTAGTAGTTTCCACTCCACGTTAGGGAGGTTACCACATGATACGGGGCATATGAGGTGATGCATTCCAGGAAGCGCTGGTCTTGGAAGTGAGTACCGGAGTATGTTTCCCAGTTAATGGTATGGCAGTTGACATCGACCAATGCCAGGGTGTGCATTAGGACTGTCATGTTTTCCACTGTCTCCAGGTAGGTGGAGTGGAGATCCTGGGTCATGGAGGGTGATCCATAGCAGGCTGCATTCCACATTGCAGTTGTGGCTGATGTTAGCTACACATGGCCGATCACAGAGGTATCATGCTGCCTCACTAACCTGGAGGTGTAGGTATCCCTGATGAGTATGGATACAGCCCCTCCATGTCTGTCAGTCCATGTTCTGTGGCTGAAATGTGTAGTATGGGTTGTAGTCTGGTAGTGCTGGTGTGCTTTCAGGAGCCTTAAGACAGATTTCAGTTAATGCACAGATGTGGATGTTGTCCATCCTGAGGAGTGCTGTGAGTGCATGCATGTTGTGATCACAACCCCTGGTGCTGAGTAGCATAAACCTCATTGAATCTGCTATTGTGCTGTTTATGGAGATGGTATTCATCTTCGAGACTCTCCATCATGGGGTGTCAATAGCCTTGGCCAGTATTCCAAAGCATAAGGCTGACACATAGGCCGGTATGGTATCAATGCATGCATGTTCCCCATCTGTGCTTGTTTTTCATCCCCCCTGTAGGTAACCTATTGGTATGCAATAGAAAGCCTTAAACTTATACACCTCTTCTAGCTTCCAAGATAGGCTTTTGGAGTGACTAAGTATCAGTGTTCTGTATGTTCTTGCTGTACTCAACTGTTTCCTGACTACATGGTGAGTTCACACTGTATATTGTGATCTGAAGGTCTGTTTATTCACATATTATGGCTGTGATGGCCTGCACATTATAGGTTCACAGATAGCCTACTATCTATCTGCCCAAGGGCAATTAGAAGTATAGCAACAGTGTGTTGGCCTTCCCCACGCCATTGATGAAGTAACTGAGCCTCTGTCAAGCATAGCCAATGAAGCAATTCCAGGCAGAGTTGCTGGAAGCTGTTGAAGACTGGGGTTGTGGAGGGTGATAGGAGCACTTAGTGATCTAAAGAGGGCATGTTAATGTGGCAATTCAACACCATTTAATTCCCCCAACAGGTCTTGCAGCTAGCAAACTGGACAGGCTCCCCCACCCCCTGGCTGTTTGGTTCTGGGACACATGATCCCAGGGGTATATAGTCTGTTACCCATTCACACAACAAGGTTCCCCTTGAAGTGTGTCAGTGAGGGGCTATGCCTAATGTAGTTAGGAATGTAATGTACTGTCTCACAGTACATTTGTTATATGTTGTTATTTCAAGAGTACGTGAAGCTTAGTGAGTTTGGGGGCTCCCGCTTTTTGCTTAGCCTAGCTTACACATAGAAATCATCTAAATAGGAAATAGGTGGAAGCAACATTAATGTCAACAGTGTAATGGTTACAGCATCCGCATAGTATCTGTGCATTCAAGGTTACAATCCCGATAAAGGCAGGGATGTTTATCATGTGCAAAAGTATACCTTAACCACAGCTTGCATATATAGGTAGTAATCGTCTGTATAATAAACATACAAATCACCCATATAAACGCATGTATGCAGGAGAGTACAGTCAGCAGAGAATGTAATGTCATGTCAGCACATAATGTGATGTTACGTCACTGACAGGTATATATCCGGAGTAGTTAGCGGATGTGGACGTGTTTACACGCACAGGTTATACGTTACAATGTTTGTTTAACTGTGTTTAACCGCTGCTATAATGTCACACAAACACTTTTAAACATGCTTACAACTGCTTAAATGAGCCTTATTCTGAAGTAAAAAACATTCGTAAAGCATCGCAGGTATCCAACCCTGGACCATGCACATTATAGTCATGGGACATACCACTAAGCCATCCAAGGTGTACACATGTTTCATGATCTTGAGACTACACCTTATACCATATGCATTTCTCTGTAATGATCACAAATGGGACAGTGACTTTGTATACATATGTACAGTACATTGTAACATACTGTAGTTTGTGAACCAACACATTCCAGTCTACAGATTTATTACTGTTACAAACTAATACGAAATATATACATATATATATATATATATATATATATATATATATATATATATATATATATATATTTATATATATATCTGTGATGTCTGCACACACACACATACATATATATATATATATATATATATATATATATATATATATATATATATATATATATATTATACAGTTACATCAATAGCCATATATATATATATAAGCATCTATGAACACACTTTGTGACACAGAAGCACTCCAAAGGAATTGGAGTGTAAACAAAACACATGCTGCTCTGGTATTATAACAATTAATATTAACCTAATTCACCATAGAAGGGGTGGTTGTTGTGTATGTGAAGATTGGGGTGGGGGAGGAATGATGGGTAATGCAATCATGCATCAAGGAGGGCCTGAGTCGGATGTCCAATAAGTGAACTGGAGGGGAATACATGGAGTATGGGGACAATATAAAAAAAAACACAAAGCAAGAACCTTACTCATTCATAATACACCCTGTCATGTCACATTGCAACACCTACTTTCACAAACATATGAACATTAGAATTTATCAGACATATGTACACCAACTGACTTGTTTTCAGTAGTGAGGAATGTCTGTAGTACATTCATGCATATCTCAGATGCCTTAGTGGTAAAGTCAATGACTGTGGTGTTCCTGGTCCTGGGTTCAAGACTTGCAAGGGCTGTTAGGTTATTTTGAGGGCCAGAATAAGGTCTTTTGGATGCCGGTGGATTAAAGTACTCTTAAGCAGTTGTAAGCGGGTTTCTACGTGTTTGCACGATGGTAAGTGGCACTGAAACACGGTAAACGGAGAAGTGCTTCACACGTTTGACATTTGCTTAATATCGTGCAGAGCACAGGCAAACCTGCTCACAACCACATAAATGTGCGTTATTCACACTTTCCCTACCAGTGCCTACTCTGAGACGTAAAATAGTAACACCTTCCAGGAGTAGAACCCGCAACCATGTACTCCATCCTCAGAATAACCTAACACTAAGCTACCTGGGATGTACCTATACCAGTTGTGTATGCAGACAGGTTAAAACACAAAAGGGAGGAATGTGTTGAAATAGGACAACCTGCCATGTACCCGATTAAAGGTATATGCTCATATATATATATATATATATATATATATATATATATATATATATATACAGAGAGAGAGAGAGATACATAGAGGCATGTCGATATATACAGGTCTACATATATATGTAGCTATACAGATAGGTTAAAAACATCTACACATCTTTGGAAGTACTGATAATATATATATATATATATATATTTATATATATATATATATATATATATATATATATATATATATATATATATATATATATATATATATATATAAATGTCTGTAGACAGCATCTGAAGTGGTCATATCTGAGTATAACATGGACCATAGCAAGCACACATTCCCCCCCCCCAAACAATATGAACATAACATATGAAGAGTATATGCCAATACACTATTACAAATATGTGCTATGGACACAGTCCCCAACACAACTGCAATGACTGCCAATATCCGTGAGAGAATTACACAGACAGCTTTCATTTTGCAAATCGTTATTACATTCCGATGTATTGCCAAAAGGATTCCAGGACTAACAGTACCGGCATGTTATACAGGAAGCATTTAATAGTGCCTTAATGAATCAGCTTGCAATTACCATAGTATTAGTCCACTAAGGGATAGGTGTTCACATAGAGAAAGAACACCCACACACGTATAGATGTTGTATAAAAGGGGTTCCTACACACCTGCATGTGCTCTGTACACCCACCAACATCTACCCCACAACTGAAATAATTACATCAATACATACTGTCATACCATAACCAATTATGCAACTACTGTACAACATCTGCTGAAACCTTAACATACCTGGACACAGACACACTAACATGGCCCTATGTGAAATCGTTGCCATTATACAATTGAACAGCTGCTGATATAACAGGGTTTGTATGAACTATTCCCGTTTCAGAGGGCTGAAAGGTTTGTATACCTGGAAGTTTTACCGAGTACTGATTATTAGCACAGTATGATACACAGTAACACCAAACTAAATATGTCTGGTAAGCACACTGTAACCCCCCTAACATTATATGCATAGCTATGCAGCCTTGAGCTGGTCAAACAACCTGGCCAGACTGAAACATATGCAGAAGTATTAGGTACAGACAAACCCTGCACAAGTAGCAATGTTCAGAAATATAACAGCAGTACTCACATTTAGACTAACTCCTCTAGGCATTACACACAATATATTACTGTTTGTCTCCATACAGCTGTTGCAATAGATTCCAAACAAATCTTCCACTCTGTCTTCCTCACAAGTAAGACAAAGGGACAACTCCCAAGTGGAGTACTCAGTTATACTCCACTGTAGCCATGGTATTGGCTAAGGCAGTAGGAGCGCAGCTGATATGCATGTAATAACTTACTTAGGAATACCAGTTGGCCATCGGGATAGCACATATTACTGATCTGTAACTATAAAAGGTTGTCTTATCTCACATTCAAACCATCTGTATCTAATTGTAGGACAGTACAAAACACTGAAATATGAACCGAAAACAAGTATTACACTAGTTGATAACACCTCCGATTACTATGACGGTATGTATAACATGTAGTATGTCTGTTTACGCCGTATCTGTACTGTAAGTATTACAGTGTAATCAATGCATATAGTGGAAATAGCTATCTGGTAGTGATGTAGTGTTGAGCAGTAGAAATTCTTGTAGTATTCTATGTGTGCACTGCTGTAGGTCACACGGCACACTCCACATACACCACAACGGATGATATGGGCTTGGAACCCACCAATTCACTTCCAGCCACTGTCAGTGTCAGGATTGGTCCAACAAGTATGTGCTATAACAGGGGATAGTATATGTCAATATATTGCAACAGTCAACATATGTATGACTGTATAAGTAAGATGAACATGATAAAAGTGGGCTTACCGTGCAAATATGGTGTGCATTGTGGGATAGTTTGCCAATAACTGTGTAATGTACAGTATTCTAGGCAGATCTGTATTCTATTTTACATAGAAGTTCTGTTATGTTATGCAAACAGTAGTTATGTATATTGGCAATTACAATACTCAATGACAGGATACATAGCATTAATACTCTTCTGACAGGTTAGCAGCATGATAGCAGACATAATTGGAAGAGCCAGGTAACTATCCATGCACATAACACATGTAATAACCACCTCTCTACTATCATTTGTAAGCAATAACAGCTGTGCATGTGTACATGTTATGCAAATGTGTAGTGACCCTTGTTGCTGGGCTGGGCCAAATGGCTATGTGCACAGCTACATAGAGTGGATATTGAGAGTACAGACACACTGGCTGAACTACCAGGTTTGTGTAGCCCAACCTCTCATTGCCAACCTAACAGCCGCATGCACATACTGTATGTAAGGTAGTGCACAGCACTGGTAATGAAACAGGTTGCATATCATCTTTAACTCCAGTGTAACATCTGCAGTAGGAGTGTAAGATATAGGCTACAGCTGCCCATGTGTAATAGCCGCATCATAGGTGATAGCTCACACTATCTGGTTATATCCTGATCATGTTGATAGTGGCATCAGATCCTATTGATACATGACTCTGTTTGGAGAGTGGGTGTCTGTGCCCAAAAGAGCTCATGGTCCTGGTGGATATGTGAGTATATACCCAGAGAAGGAAACAGACCTGTAGACACTTGCATCATTTGTAATCAACTAACAGCATGTGATGTGCTCCTCAGGGGAGGATTGCTGCTAAAGGTAGCTACAATGTTTCTGGAATAGCCAGTGTTGTCACATCCATAACACAAATATTTACATGTGAGCATCACTGTCTAAAACATCTTCATAGGCAATACGTAAACTAAATACAGTACTTGGTACTTGTAGTACTGACTGCTCATACAGGCATGTCCACTAGTCAGCTACTGGTGTTTCCTAATGTCAGTTTTGTGTATGTGGCCATCCTGGGGGAATGTAATCTCTATGCCATGTACACTGCCAGACCCTCCTAACACCACGTCCCACACATTGTCTGGGATGCAGCTACAGGGGTAAGCTGGAAGGCAGCCCAGTCTACAGCCATGAATGGACTGGACAGTCATGAGGTGTAGGTTAACACATGCAGCTCATCAACACAACCAACACATACCCTTACCAGAACACAGTAAGGACACCCACACACACTACTGGAAATCACACACATTCACAGATGCATCTAAGTATCTAGCCAAACAAGTGACCCCCCCCCCCAAGCAGCAAGAGACAGACATCGAAATACACAAACTGTATGACATAGTTTTCATAATTGTGCCACACCTCTGAACACATGACTGGAAACATGCCCAACAGTACTCATTTGTGAATGCAAACTCTAGCACTGTGTTACACACCAACCTATACAAGGGCATACATACTGTCAGCTGCCTGTCTGCCATGATTAGCCACATACTCATACCCTCAGACCACCTTTTGAACTATACACATGGCTCTGGCATATTCCATGTTGTTGTGCAGGACCTGTGATGCAGTAGCCTGGACTGCATGGAAACACATGTAGGAACTGTCAGGTCTTGTAGCCCATGCAGGTATGTCCCAAGGCCTGGGTAGCATTCTGCCATTGGCCAGAATGATACTGCAGTACAGGGACAAAAGGATTGTATTCCACAATTGTCTAGTGTAGTGGTGCATGTCACAAGGTATCCAGTATCTGTCATCGTGGGATAACATGGTTGACAGACCATGATGCTTTGCTAGACAGGGCATGCACCTGTCACCCCTTGGAATCTGGATACTGCCTAGGCCTCATGCTTCCCCTATAGTGCCTTCATCATACACGGTTCAAGTGAGAATCCACTGCTGTTACAGGGACAGCCAAACAATAAACTGCGGGTCTCGCTACACAATGATACATGTCAGAAACACTATACGGACACACCTATGTCAATCCCTAACATGAAGAACATATCTGTGCAGTGGCTGAGACATGTTTCAATGCTCTGGAGAGCACACCTGCATGACCATGTTATAACACATACCTCACCTCTTGCCCATTATCCTTTATTGGAACACACAGGCCACAGGTGTGTCCATATTCTTGAAGGATATGTACACCCCCACGCTAATTGCACTTGCATAACATCAGATGCATTATGCTTAACAACTACCTTTGTGCCACAGTGGAATTCAAAGTGCACCTTGAGACAGATCACCCACCAGGCCACGGACTTCCCAACTATCATAATGTGTTGTAATGGGGAAGATTAGGTCTGAGACAGAACCATAATAATGGCTACTTTCAACTATTCCAGTATGAACTGGGAAGACTCCTCATGTACCAACAACTGTGCTCAATGCATGTTGGATTCCATCAACCCCACTGATCTCGATCACAGTAGTCACACAAACAGGGCTAACAGTATGCTACAAATAGTTAGTCTCCAATGCCAATGTTATGTTTCCTAAGAGCAGAGTGGTGAGTGACATGGCACCCATGCAGATTAACAATGCATGTGCAAATGCTGAATCCTACACAAATGAACCTTAAGCAGTCACATATGTGCAGTGATTGTGTCATTGAAACAGAACCAGGATTCAGCCCAACACATACAAGTAGGCAAACTGGTGGTACCATGCTTTAAACTGTACCACAGAAGGTAGTAACTGTTGCAAGAGTGAACACATGAGTGTAGGTGATCCCTGGTCAGCCTCAGTAAGATGCAGATACACCATATAAAACCATGCAAAGCTACTGTGAAACTAATCAGCCACATATTATGAGGCCAAGCACAGAGCATTCTATAGCTGTGTCAATCGTAATGGCATTGACAAGTCCTGCCGTACTGCACAGCACTACGGCATGGGAAGTACTGCACCTACAGAAATAGCACCCGTTCATCCAGATAGGGTCTCGGAGAACCTAAACCCACTCCCACCTCTCCCCCATCTCCAACAGGTACACTTAGTAATATATCCATGTACACTACAGGGCCCCTTTACTAACGACTATGCAGGTACAAGCTGCACTCTCTAAAGCCATACATACAGCTTTCATGGGACCTGTCAACATCCCAGGGTGTATCCTACAAAAATGTAAGAACATTCAGCTTTCCAAATACACATCATGTTCAATCATAGCTCTATGTCCAGTTGTGTACACACTGAATGGTGCACATCAACAGTTATCACACCCCACAAAGGGGGAGACACCATTGATAATGGGACATAGTGCACAACTACCCTGCTGAGTCTGGTCTGTATGGCCATGAACCATGGTCAGCATAATTCATGTACTCAGTACAGATGTAGATGACAGTAGGGCTGATTCACACTGCAGATCATGACCTTGCCAGGTCATAAGACACCATCGCCCACACTGTGTTCCAGCAACACTCAGTAAGCTAGGTGTATATTCCTATCTCACAGGAGTGGTTGGCAACTGGACTGCTGGAAGAACCCACACTACAGAAGGTGTCTGACGAATACACGCACATCAAACCACTGCCAGCCACAGTAATACAGGGGTCATTCCTGGTACTCCCCCTCTTTGTTATCTATACCACATAGACTAACACAGAAAGCATCAACCTATTAATGTTTGCAAATGACTATGAACTAGGAGCAATAATTGACTCATTGCGTGCTGGGTTCAACATACAGAAGAGCCTTAGTGTGTCAGATGTGTGGTGTGTGATGTATGGCCACAATCTGACAGCTACTTATTGCATTGTCATCCTCTATGTTACAAACCCTGTACCCATTAACTACCACCTAGACAGCGGTCAACATAATGCCAACTGTGTGTATGGGATGCAGCGGGATAATACTTCCCTTTGATAGTTATGTCACCACAAAAGACAGGTAGTCATATGTGGCAACCCTAATCATGACAGGGTGTCATCCAGGAATATTGAGATAACTGCTCAGCCATACTCAACACCCATGTGACCCATAATAGATCACATATTTACTTTAAGAGTTATTGCCCAAGTGTAGATGGTCTACACTGCCCTTCACAATCCCTAGCTGCACTATGTAGCATGCAGCCAACCCTGAATAAAGCCATGTCCAACCCAGAGGTGTTGGACATGCTTCACTTAACACATTCTGATCCCAAATAAACACATACATCATGGATATCCACCTTTCTAGTACAAGGATCACAACATGCCTGACAGATCCTTGTCCCATACACTTAACATACTCTTGCCATACTATGCATCCCTGTCCAGCGAAGCTGCACATCGCCCCACTCTGTGACATGGTGTGATGACCGCATGCCAAATATATCAGTAACCATGTGTATCAGTTTTGTGGCACTGCTTGAACTGGCCACTGAAACTTACCTGTCTGTTGCATACAGCTAGGTAACCTGTCTGCTAGGCTTATAAATGGCCCAGGGCATATAGCCTACTAGATCACTATGTCCAAAAGATAGTGTGAAGTGCTCAAAAAACAACCAGATCAGAAAATAGAGCACAATGTTGTGGGTCCATGGATAATTTATTGTAAAAAACACATCCACAAATGAAGTAAAACGTAGTTAAAATCCACAATTGTTAACATCCACAATGGTTAAGCGCTTTCATCAAGTAGTTTGACTTCCTCAGTTCTGGACCCGCAACATTGTGCTCTATTTTCTGATCTACTAGATCACTATGACCATACATGCTATAGTTCATATCCAACCCTGCAAATACCAACAGGCTAGCTATTGTCCCATGTGTTTCATATGTGCAACACAGGCAATACATGGCAGGATGCTACACAGCTGTACAGTGCCATGTAGATGTATATGGTAAAACACATACATGCTTGTAAGTCTGCAGGGTCACAGGTCATGTCCCTAATGGCTATGTATGACTATATATGTGGCATATACACAGCATTAAGGTCAATTGCATTAATGTGAACACATCCAGGCATGTGCTGATAGGTAAAGACACCACTACAGGCAAACAGACATGTCCATGTTAAGACAACATCCACATGGTGGATGAGCAATGTTATCACATGACACACACATATATGGCGATAACATCACATCACCAGTAGGTGTCAAATGTGTGTGACCTAGATATGTCAGTGGTGTTAGTGTCATGTAGAGTTACAAAGATGTATTTGTAATCTTAATAAATGTGATACACATGTATGTTCAGCTGTACTGCTGTACTTCTCTGTGAGTTACTGTGACCTGTCCCCATTGTTATGTCTTCCAGGTATGTCATGTAGCAGACTGCTGCCATACAGCCGCTTGGAGGATGAGGTCTTCATCCCATACCTCCTCGACAACTACATGACGCTCTTCAGCCATGTGCCACAGGATGCACAGCAGCGGGATGCCCTGTGGGAGGAACTCTGCAGGAGGGTAAATGATGTTGGCGGTCACAATCGCACCTATCAGCAGGTGCGCAGACACTGCACTGACCTGATAAGACAAACAAAACAGCGTGCTAATGCAATCGCCAGGGAACAAGGTGCAACATGTGGGGGGCCACTCACCCAGCCCCCACTCACACATACCGAGGAGCTACTGGCCAACCTGGGGACACCTGCAGGCCTCCATCCACAAGCTTTAGCTGGTATTGTGAAGGTGGGTGTCTCTCAACCACCGAGCCTGGAGTTGCCTGATAAGTCACTACTGCACATAAAACACAACTATATATCACCTAGTTACATGTGTTACTGTACAATATGTAATGCAACATCATATGCAAGGCAAGTATGCACACATGCCACATACTGTAGTCTGCTACTCTATGTATGCACAGACGTGCATACTCCATAGTATAGTGTATTTTACTGGCTTATGTGCTAACATGAACATTGTACCCTGTTGCTATTACACAGGTGTGGATAATGATCTTACTGCTGTGACACCCCTGTTTAGGTACCTCTGGCATTTTGCAGTGACAGCAGCCTGTGTCAGGTGAGTTTGTTATTATTTACCAGGCCTGATAATGCACAGAACATATTAATAGCATGCTATCTGCCATAGCACACACACACACATAATGTATGGTGGTCCTGTTAATGGACATTGATCAGACCTGCAATGCATCACAATGTTTACCTATGTGAAACAATTGAAGACTATATGAAACACCTACACTAAACCTTCCAAACTGTCATTGCCAGATGTGTGGACAGCAGTGAATACAATGGTGGAGGTGTGTTCCACTGTAGGGACAGGTACTACATATCAGCATTACACATGTTGGGAATACAAACAGTACTGTACAGAGAGCACATGTGTGCACACACACTAAATGTGTTGGAGCTGGCGTATGCCTGGCCCACAGGATACACCCTTGTGGAATATACCCTTGCTATGAATGTCACACAATGTCATGTGCTATAAGACATGTCCATGATATGTAGTGGGCTGACTGCAACACTGCTCAACTACATGTCTCACATCCCATACTTTCCACCCTTTGTCTGCATAACCCTGTCCTCAGTGGGGCATATGACATCTATGGGTGTATGTCATATGGGATAACACTGACATGTGAAATAAGATGGCCATCACAACCATTGGACTGAACATGTGTACACATGGCCATGGAGGATGGCCAGAGACATGAAGTGATGTGCATGTGTGTACACCCTGTTGTACATTGGCTCAACACAATATAACTATGGCCTTTGTGTAATGGTGATATTGCAGATGTGAAACACTAAACATCATACAGGCCTATGCACAGCTTGTGTAGGCATAACATGTAACCACCACATAACATGTATTGGACATTTGGAGTGTGTCACAACATAGAAGCATTCACCTATACAGTATCCAAATACATACATGTATTGCACAGCATACACATGCATCCACATCAAGCCACAGATACAGTACATTCACCTTGCTGGTGTCAGACATCACTGTCATGCCTGTTACTCATGTGTGTGAGGTACACAGATGGAATGTGGGACATAGAGTACATGTAAGTTAGCCATGTGTGGGCATAGTTGCCAGGTATCAGTAATATAGCTGCAGATGTGCAGGAGTGTCAGCCGTATACCCTTCTGTGACCTGTGTCACACATTCCACATTAGGGTTTATTGTGTATACACCTCGGTGATGTGGGTCAAATTCCACATTAGATATGTATTGTATGTGAACATAGTCATGGCTATGAACTGTGTCAGTAGCTCACACTGTATAGCAATTGTGAAGCAACATGATGCCCTTCAATGGCTATGCACATCAGCTCAATGTGTAGTATGTCCCTGCATATTTGTAGGGTGGACAGACAACATCGCATCAGCTGAAGGCCCATGTTAGTATAACACGTCCCTGCATTGGGACACCATTACCGTAATGTAGATTGGAAAGGACACCATTGTATTACACATGTATGCATGTTGTTCAACACGTCAGCAGAAG
The DNA here is from genome assembly GCF_019279795.1 of Protopterus annectens. Lineage (NCBI taxonomy): Eukaryota > Metazoa > Chordata > Ceratodontiformes > Protopteridae > Protopterus > Protopterus annectens. The sequence goes on along the minus strand of NC_056730.1, from coordinate 724,965,172 downwards.
ACATGTCTTACTACATGTGATTGGCAAGGTCATACGCCACGGAGCAGGCCGGTGTACTGTAAACCTGTGCTGGTCTGTGGCACCATTGCAAAGTAAGGACAGCCATATCAAACATGTGTGTACAGCCACAGGCACAATGTCTACACTCAGCTCAGGTGTAGGCGGAATAATGTTGAACAGACATGCACTGCTTTGGGGGAGATATGCAAGCTAGGGCTCAGGCAAACATAGTATGCAATCGACGTACCCTACAGCTCCTGTCCTCACACATAGGGGCAGTGGCCAACACAGAGCATCAGTGGCAGATGTACAAAGGTCAGCGATGGTCTGTTAACATGTGGTATACGTTGCACGAACCATGGCAGTGCAGTGCAATGGTGCAAAGTGCATGCATTGTGTTGCAGGTATGGGGCATAGGCTACTAACACAAATGGTGCAATACAGGTATGTATGCTAACCACCACTATAATTATGTAAGGTGCATGCCGTCTGCTATAACACATGCATGCTGTTGTGTGCAACTCAGGGATGTATGATAAGTACCACTATAATTGCCTACACTGAAACTATAATTGTCTAAGCTGATTGCCATCTGCCATATCACCTGCATGTAGCATGTGTGTCAGTGTGTGGCAGTGTTTGCCAGTGTGTGTCAGTGTGTCTGTCTCTGTGTGTCTGCCTGTGTGTGTGTGTGTCTGTCTGTGTGCATGTGTCTGTCTGTGTTTGTGTGTGTGTCTGTCTGTCTCTGTGTGTGTCTGTGTGTGTGTGTGTGTGTGTGTGTGTGTGTGTGTGTGTGTGTGTGTGTGTGTGTGTGTGTGTGTCTGGTATAACTTGTAATGCACAGTTCTTGTCTTCCCCTCACAGGTGTTAATGTAGGTGCGTTTCCCTCCTGTGGTCCACCTGATGTTAGTGTCCCCACAGACTGTAGCAGTGATGATGATGATAGTATGATTGAGGCACAGGCAGGGTTGTCAGGGGCTGAATTGGTGCCATTGGTTGCCATTTCACCTGTCTCCCCCTCATCTTCACACACAGTTCCCCTGCCTGCACATACCCCATCACCACCGGCCATAGAGGAAGGACAGTTGGCAGATGGTAGCATGGAACAGGAAAGTGTGGTGTCTATGGAAGTTGTGCCTGCACACCATGATTCCAGTCAACAGACTGGTGATGTCCCACACAGGCATGTGTCCAGCACTGCTCATAGGAGGACCACTGGCCAACATGCCCCTGCGAGACCAAACACATCAGCTGGAGTCACCAGACACATGTTTCAGGCTGTAATGGAGGCACAGGCATGTGCTGAATGGCACAACAGAGAAAGTCTGAGGAATCAGAGGGTTGCTGTCCATTCATTAACTGACAACATCCAGGCACTTGCAAATACTCACCTTCATCTTGCAGATGTGTTGGATACATGATTGGGTGACATGGTGGAAGTCTTTGAGCTTGGCATGTCAATCCTTGAGCGTGGAATGTCTGTGCTGGAACATCTGGTGGCAGTGAAGCATTGGGCATGTGGACGTAGGTCAGCTACATCACCTGTTGAAGGTCTACTTGAACATGCTACTGCACATGCCCGCTCCCATAGTGGCGGTAGCAGAAGCAGTGCAGCTGGTGCTGTGCAGTCCACATCAGGACACAGCAGGCCATGAGTAAGTGGTCCTGGACGGTCCAAACAGGGACACGAATCCAGTGGACATGTGTCATCAGATGGTACCCAATCTGGACCTCTGCCTGATAGTGCCCGTGCAACCCCTGGCAGGTGAAGGTCACATGGCCATAGTCAGATACCGTGAACTGTGAAACCTGCCTTGTACAGTCTGCAGCTGTCAATATTACCCCTGTGTAGGCCAGCCACATGTCAGACCTGTGTGCATGCATACACACACACTGGAAACAAATGTAGGGCACCTCAACACACACATGCATAACATCCACACATGCCCAATGATATCACAGGCCTTAACACACACACATGATGTCATCCAATGGCACAGCCTAGGCCTCTGGCAAACATTATCACCCTGTGCATATGATGATGCCTGTGCTGCATCCCTGTCATCCACACCATCAGTGCAGGGACATATTCATATGGTCTGATGCACAGGGTGAACATACTAGGTAGACAATTGTAAATTAATATTGTTGAGTAGTGTTGACAGGCAGCAGACATACCATGTATTGCAGTTGTAGAGTGCATTTTGTACGTTTGACAGTATGTATCATGTGTAACAACACTAACAGCATGTTGATCCTGACATTCTGCCTTCCTCTTTCAGGTGTAGTTGCATGTGCCCGGGGATGTTGATGTTTGCGGACATATGTACATGTTGACTACCCACAGGTCAGTATGACAATACCTGCATGCACATTGTAGCTTCCACATCACAGTTATATTCTCCCATGTTTCAATTATGTTTACTGTTGTAATGATCCAAGAGCATGATAGCTGTGTAGTAAGCTACTGTGTTCAGAAATGTCACATCCATAGTGGGTGACATCACAGGTATAGTTACCTGGAGCGCGGAGTGGGTAAAAGAGTGGTATGCTGGAAGGCAAGGGTAAAGGCCAGTGCTAATAGTGGCTTCTCATTGGGAAGTGGTAATACCCACTGCCATGACAGCATGCAAACAAAGACACACCCACACACTCAGGGATTCACAGACACAGTAACACACACTCTGACACACACACACACACACACACACACACACACACACACACACACACACACACACACACAGTTGCCAGTGTTTGGATGAGAACTCCTGCCTATGTGCATATCATCATTATAGTACTGCACAATTACAAGACACGCCACAGAGATTACACATGTACAGGTAGTTGGAATGGCCTAAGATCGAGGACATTGACAGGGATACTACAGTGAAGTGAGTGTATGTGGGAAGGGGGGTCTATCAGTAGGCTATGTAACAACAGGTCACACCCCAGGGAGTACATGTAAACAGACAGTTAGTATGCCTATCTACGATTGATGATATTAACAGGGATGCTAGATTGCTTTCAGTGGATGGGGGGAGGGGGCATTAACATTTCACTATGGTAAAATACAGCCTCACTCCAGGAACCGGACAGCCATACACACACACACACACACACACACACACACACACACACACACACACACACACACACACACACACATACACACACTCTGGAATTCACAAAGATATACACCTATGTTACACACATACAGACACTTTACATGTGTGAAGTTTAACCACCTGCCTATGCCTTTCTTTTCACACTTCATTCTGTACTGGTTTCAACAACAGTGTTCAGGAGAGTGATAACACGTGGGATGTATTCCCAACCATATGCGACATATATGGACAAACACCCACACATGCCAGTACTGAGAATCAAACACCAGCCTATCTCATGATAGGTACCACAGAAGTACAGCACTATTGCATCCAGTACAATGCTTTCTGACTCTATCATTTGACAACTCTGCTGATATATGCACAATATATGCACAGTGGACATATTACTGTTACAGGTGTCATGAGGTTTGCCTTCAGTTTCACTCTTACAGCATTCTACATTGTCTGTCTTCCACTTCAATTAACAAAACCTGACCTTAGCAGGTACACAGATTATTGTAGAACTGGTTGTAACACACCAGTGAGCTGTCCTCAGCAATCATTCATCTGCAAGGAAGCCCCACCACTTAGTAGTCATGTCCAAACATCTGTCCATACCTCATGTACGGCTTACTGTACTTAGAGCATATCACCATATATAGTTGGCAATGTTGAGGCTATATTGCAACAGCATGATGTACTAAAATGACTGTCACCTTCAGACATCAGACACTGCACACACATGGAATCTACACAAACAGCAATACATGTACACATACATCATTGCGAACACTAGCAGGTCAAGAGGATACATTCCACACCTTCCCCATGCCATGTGTGAAACATAGCCAAGCATTACACCATAATGGATGTGGTATTCATGTACTGGTAGGACACTGCCACTTTCATCGAGTAGCCATGTGTACATATATTACAACAGCACATATCAGCATGACACACACAGCATTATTCCATGTCATGCTCCTATGAACTGTTACTTTGACAGTGCCATGGTGAAGCCAGGGCACTGTAATGGTCAACAGTGAGCACATCATATTTGCCACACACACACCTCATGTGAACTGGAAGAGTACCAGCAATGTGCTCTGATAGAGCTAGCCAGTACACTCATTCAAGCATGTGCGAGGTCTGTGGCTTGTAAATATCTCACCCCAGCATGTACTGGCTATTGTGGTACTAAGGCTAATGTCCAGATAGCACACAGCATGCATGGCTTGCAATTGTTGACATGGGGTATATGTAGGAGCTGTGGCCACACATGGCTGTACATGTCATGAACATATCACCTGTGACTACTCAGGAACATACAGAGCAGAGCTGGATTTCCCTGAGTCTGTCAATACAGACCTTGTGTAGGTCCTATGGTCTTGTTATTTGGGTATGTTTGTAGGCATTGCATTAGGTGGACATGTCTAAAGACATACATGCCATATGGGGTGTTGTATGATATGATAGGTGTCATGGATGACCAGTAGAGAGGGGATATTACCTCTGTCAACATAGATATCGAACCTTATGTACTGTTAGCATGCTATCTGCCATGTGCATGTGTGTAATGACTGTAGCCACCTGTCTGTAGAAAGGTAAACGTAAGCTATGGTAATGTAATTTATGTTGTATGAGTGTGGGATGTACATATCCAGGTTAGGTCATATCCAACCATGAGGGTGTTGTTTACTGGTGTACAGCAACAGTCAACCATGTTAATGCTGACAACATCTGAGGGACCCTGGTATGTGTACAATTGAGCTGGTTACAAACAGTGGTATTACTGCATTGCATAACACATTATGCAGCTGTGTCTGTACATGGGTACTTTGCACAGTTGATGTAGGCCTAGGTGCAGTCCACCAATCACGGGTCATCTGGTGGTCTACCATACTATGTCATACCACATATGGATGTTTGTTGGTAGTCTGGGAACATGGTGGTGGATGTATATGAGGATACAACCTAGAATGCAGCATTTGCCACTGTTACCTGTACCTGACTCATCTGTGATGCATTTTGTTGGAGTAGTGGTCTTTACATGGGTAGCCTTTATGAATATGTGTACACCACCACCTGAAATGGTCCATACCACTGTTATGGCCCACATGTCTGGATCTGAGTTATATGGTGGTAGTGCAATTGTGCACCACAGAGCCTTTAGCCATGTGTTCCTCACTGCACAGATGTCAGTATTTCCCATTGTAGGTTCTACATTGAGCAAATAGATTACTAAAGCCACACATCTAGCACGGGTTAGCATAAGCATCCAATGCAATTGTCATGTGGGTGTCAGGGTGTTACATCTGTGTGTAGGACATTTGCCTTGGAATGTGGTTTTATGGCTTAATGCAACCTAGGTATTATCCACAAACGTGTAACATGGATGCATGTGCTCTGTGTTGAAAGCTCATCGTTTGGACATGAGAGCCCAGAATGACAGACAGTGGACAACCGCATAATAACAACAGGACATTGGCTCATTGTTTTGGTCTAGCAGTTGCCATCCATACCATGACATCACTGCGTGTGGCATTAATATGCTTGGTAGCAAATGCTCAATGTAAGGTGACGGACAGCGGCAGAACTTGTGTATACGACCAATGTGAGATATACTTAGGGTAGCAGTCCTGCTAATATTGACAACTACTAACACAGCCAGGAGAGGTCATCTTGACTACTGCACCTCAGTACCATTACACAAGGTGGCTCACACATTATGCTTGCACATGCCACTGTTCCACATATAATGCCACTGTCCACAACCTGCTGTCAATGTATGCCTTTCAGGGCAGCAAGGTGTGTGACACATGCTGTAGGTAGCACCCACCTGTGCGACCCATGTAACCTATTGTCTGTCACGTCCACACATACATGAATGTGTGTACGTAACATATACATGTCAGTACTTCATGTACATGTATGCATGTGCATCACACAGCACAGACACAGATATATAATTTACAGGCCACATACAGGTATCAGGTAGTAAACCAGTATGATGTGTATATATACTGCTAGGTAAAATGTACCTAACTGTAAACCTGTGTGTTTACAATAGGAGTCCATTACAACATGTTCTGTACATGTAAGTGTTTGAGCATGCACACTGTGGCCTTCAGTGGTTAGAATTGGAGTGCATCCCAAACAGCCCAGTGCTACTAAGTGTATGAGTGTACCCACTGCCACCTTGTGTAATTTCAGTCAATGCATCTAACAAGCCCTTTGTTACTAAATGTACAAGCATGCCCAGTATAACCTTGTGTAGTTGTAGTCATAGTGCATCCCAAATGGCACTGCATTACTAAGTGTATGAGCATGCCCACTGTAACCCTGTATAGTGATAGTAGTTGTCCATTCCACAGATGGCCATACTCCATTGCATCTTCCTGTTGTGCTACAACTATACCTCTCAGGTCTACCTGTGGAGGGCGTGTCTTGTTTGTGCATACAGGTTGTAATGGACACCTACTTTAAACAGACAGGTCTACAGCTATGTACTTCATGACTGTTAGTCTCCCCGTTGTTGTCCTCAATTGTAGAAGGGCAGTCTGACTGTCTTGGGATGTGTAATCTCTGTGGTGCGTCTTGTAATTGTGTAGTACTGTAAAAGTGATCCTTAGATAGACTAGGAGTTCTGATCCCACCACTGACAAGTGCATGTGTGTGTGTGTGTGTGTGTGTGTGTGTGTGTGTGTGTGTGTGTGTGTGTGTATGTGTGTGTGTGTGTGTCAGCATAGGCTGAGTGTATTTGTGTCTGCATCCTGTCATGGCAATGGGTTTTGCTACATTCCAAAGAGATACCGCATTTTGCACTGGCTTTTATCCTTGTCAACCACTATACCTCTCTCTTCCCCCCTCCCCACTGCAAGCAATCGGTCCTGTGATGTCATCAAGCTTAGACATGGAATCAGTAAGTGTAATTGTATGTGTTCTGTGGCACATACCCCAACTGCATACCACTGTACTAGTTACCTTTACATAGGCAAGACGTGTAGGTACAATACTGGCAAGTGTGTGCATGTTTGTGTGTGTGACTACCCTGTAGCCAGGCATACATATGTGTAATGTCTTTTAGCACACCATGGTAGCCATCTGTGGTGACCGGTGTCTACAAAGTATTACATAGTTAGCAATGGTAAAAATACACAGTCAAGCATGACTACAGTTGGGTATGTTATTTTCCTGTGCCACTGTCGAGCAGTGACACAGAAGAGGTCACTGGGGTGTAGGTCCATACTCATCATTCCACCACCCTAACTCCACAATCACCGGGGTAGATTACATTAGCCATCATTCCTCATCCCAAACTCCACATACATAACAACTATCCCTTCTCTTGTGAACTGCTTAAAATTTAAATGTTATATCACAAGAGATGCCTCTGTTTTGTGTACACATCAGTTCCTTTGGAACCTTCTGTGTCACATAGGGCATTCAGACGTGTGTGTGTGTGTATATATATATATATATATATATATATATATATATATATATATGTGTGTGTGTGTGTGTGTGTGTGTGTGTGTGTGTATACACATCTCGTAGGTGTGTGTATATATACATATATATATGTGTGTGTGTGTGTTGCTGTTGTTGTGTCTTTCGGCTTATCCTGGTTAGGGGTCGCCACAGTGGAACTCCGGTCTGCTAATGTTTGGTAGTGGATTTTTACGTGCCGAGTTACCAGCCCTGACGCAGAATTTTCAACGAAGGCATGCCCATTCACGTATGCCTCCACACAGAACACGCTCTAGCTGAGAATCGAACGGGACAATGTCTTGCTGTGAGGTGACAACGCTACCTCAGCACCACTACCACTGATATATATATATATATATATATATATATATATATATATATATATGTAGTTATGACAGTTGTATAGATGTAGACTTGTCGTTGTTGTTTCACAGAGTATAGTACATTCAAAGGTACTGTACATATGTATACAAAGGGACTGTCCCATTTGTTTTCAGTACTGTGGAATACCTGTAGTAGGATGTGCATTATTGACTCCATGCAATATGTGTACAACCCAGATGGCTTAGTGGTACGTCCAGTGACCTTAGTGTCCATGGTTCATGGTTCAAAACCTGTGAGCCTTGCTGATGCTGTCAATTAGGGCTGTATAAGACACTTTTAAGCAGGTGTAAATGTGTTTTTGTGACAGTAAGCAGCGGGTACACACAGGTAACAGACATGTACAACCCGTGGTGCACTTGGAATGCCCTTCTTTGGCAATCCTGCTGATGTCACCCACCTACGAATACACCTCTGGGACTGCTGTAACCCAGTATTCTCCGTAGTGTGTCCTGTAACTGCATATTGCTGTAGTGTGATAAACTAGTTAGGTGGGGGTTCTATTCCAAGAGAAACCAACTGTGTGTGTGTCTTTGTCTGCCTGAGACAGGAACAATGCTTTTTAGAGTATGCACACTCTTTACGATTCACATGACCACCATTGTCAATCCTGCTAATGTCATCCACCTAGAAATACATCTCTAAGAGTGCTGTAATCCAGTATTCTCTGTAGTGTGTGCTGTAACTGCGTATTGCTGTAGTGTGATAAACTAGTTAGGTAGGGGTTCCATTCAAAAAAAGACCAACTGTGTGTGTGTCACTGTCTGTCTGAAACAAAAACAATGCTTTTTAGACTATGCACACTCTTTACATTCACATGACCACCTATGGCAATCCTGCTGATATCACCCACCTAGGAATACACCTCTAGGAGTGCTGTGACCCAGTATTCTCCGTAGCATGTGCTGTAACTGCGTATTGCTGTAGTGTGATAAACTAGTTAGGTAGGGGCTCTATTCTAAGAGAGACCAACTGTGTGTGTGTGTCTTTGTCTGCCTGAGAGAGAAACTATGCTTTTTAGAGTATACACACTCTTTACAATTCACATGACCACCTTTGGCAATCCTGCTGATGTCACCCACCTAGACATACATCTCTGGGACTGCTGCAACCCAGTAGTGCGTGCTGTAAATGCATAATGCTGTAGTGTGATACACTAGTTAGGTAGGGGTTCTATTCCAGGCCATGGCAGGTGTGTGTTTGACTGTCAGAGCCTGTCTGGAGGTGGCTGTGAGTGTCTAACCATTGGACATGTTGGGTAGTGGATTTTGTAGTTTTCTTATATGGTGTCCTTCTTATGTGTCACAATGTCCACCTCACGAGGAGTACAGATGTCAGTCAGCCAAGGGACTGTGTTGGCAAGCCATACCCCTACATCTGGCAAAAGGCCTGGCGAACAAAGTATGCAACCCCACTATTACCCTTAATACATCCTGAACTCATGTGTCATACACAAAAACACTTGCCTAGAATATCCCACTATGTTGCTATTACCCTGCACATTGATGACAGATAGTAGGCATGGTGTGATTGCAGTGGGCTGCAGAGGGCATATCACTCTGTACAGCAGTACAATTGGCACATAATTGTGGACAATGTGCCTTCACTATGTTCCTCACTGGATGCCTGCAACATATGTGGTGCCATCAATTGTGATCCACAGAGGCCATACAATGCCTTACACATGTGCCCTGTATGGACCGATACCACTGACACCAGGGAATACCTTTATCATGCTATCAATGTAGGTGCAGGGTCAACCTGCTGACTATAAGCAGGTTCTGCCACACCAGGCCAGTATTGGCATATCGGAGGATAACAGTCTGTGTACACAACATGTGACAGCCAAACCAGGTACACCTGTACATGTCATTGTACATTATTGTGGGACATGCACATCCGAGGCAATGTCCATGTCAAGGACTAATAAACACAGACATGGCATGCATTGCAAAGCTATGGCCATATACAATGGTAACCAGGATGTCAGAACAGTTCATACAATACCCATCTGTGTGGGACATTGCAGACACTACACCCCTGTACCACACTGCACACCATTGTTGGGTGGCGTGATGCCAAGGATTACCCCTCACCCAGCCTTGTACAGCCATCTTGCACAGCCAACCACTACACACCCATGAAGCAATGCACACATGCATGTCAGTACTGGCACCTTGTGTCTGCGTGTGGGATATGATGCTCCCAACCACAGTCACTCCCAGTATAACTCCCATTGGCATACCGACAGATGTCAAACACGTTCACATGCCCTAGCCCATAGAACCTCCGGATATCCCCTGTGGTGCATGTAGTACCTGTGCATTACTGCAGTGTGGCAAACTAAGTGGTTTGGGAGTGTATTTGTGGGCCTGGCAAAGAGTGTCAATGTGAGTTCATTAGAGAGTGTGGTTGTGCTGACAATGACATCTGTTCATGTGGACCAGCCATGTGTGCTACACCTAATGTATGTCTACTATATCCCTGTTGCAGATGTCACACACCAACACACATATATGTTCTTACAGCACACCAACATGTCAGTTTTGTGGCACATGGAGTAACTACATGCACTTGTAATAGTAATGACTAGTCAGTCAGGGGGTTGAACCCCTGTACTGGTAGGTGTGTGACAGATGATGCTAAGGTTTTAGTCTCCAAGCCCTTATCTGATGTACTTTGCCTCTGTCTGTCCCTCCCACACACTCTCTGGTGGATGTGGAGGTGTACACCTGCTCAGCAGCAGCTTGTGTATTGTAAGTGATGGTCATGTTCGGGTGATGGTTTCTGCAACTATTGCTGTCCTCCTCTAGCTGATTGCATGTGGAACAGCTGTGATAATGTTCCCATAGCCATATGCATGAAAAACACAGTACAATATCTAGGAACATCATGTTGATGTTTGCCCATGACAGTCGCTGTGAGTGGTACCTGGATCTGGTGTTTGATAAATGGCATCACAGATGATATCTGGATGTTCCTCAAACAACATGCACAGTGCGAAATAGCCTAAAGATAGGAGGGTGATGTGCCAGACATGACTACAGCATGTAAGCTATGTTAGGAACCTGGGTGGAAACTCCCAGATATGCTCAGAATTAGTCCAAAATGATACAAAAATCACTGAACCCACAGACATTGCCAACATACTGGCAGACAGGTTCAGTGCAAACTTCACCCCCCTCTCCCCCCCTAAAGGAGAGATAACTATTCCAGCAGAGTGTAGCCTCCCAGACATCTCAAATGCGCAGGTGAAAGCTGCTCTCTCTAAAGCTAAAAACACAGCATCAATGGGACCGGATGGTGTCCCTGGCTGTGTGCTACAAGAGCTAAATGAGGAATTAAACCCGCACATAAGGCAACTGTTTAATCTCAGCCTTACCACAGGATATGTGCCCAAGGAGTGGCGTACGGCAACTGTGGTCCCACTCCACAAAGGCGGTGCCTCTACGGACCCTGGAAATTACCGCCCCATAAGCTTAACAAGTCTAGTCTGCAAAGCTATGGAGAGGATCATAATGGAGCTCATAAACAAAGATATAGGGGACTTGCAGACATTGGACCCGACCCAGTTTGGCTTCGTCAAGGGCAGATCATGCCTTTTGAACTTGGTCGACTTCTTGAAACAGTCACCAAGGCCATTGATGAGGAAAGGCAGTCCATACAGCCTACCTTGACCTTGCAAAGGCCTTGACACAATACCCACTCGGGTATTGTAGAAAAACTACCAGCTTAAATGTAAACCCATATGTCACAAGATGGGTTGCAAACTGCCTTAAGGACAGAACCCACAGGGTTAGAGTTGCTGGCGCTATGTCAGACTCCAAGCCGGTCACAAGCGGTGTCCCACAGGGCTCTGTCCTTGGCCCCCTATTGTTCGGCATCTACTTCTCAGAAGTACAGGCCAACATGGGAGGACTTTGGCTGACAAAGTTTGCAGACGACTGCAAACTGGGTGCCATAGTGGAAAGTGCATCGGACACGGATATCCTTCAGAAGGGACTCACGGAAACAGATAGCTGGTGCCAGAGCCATGGCCTGAAGTTAAACGCCAAAAAATGTATAGTCATACCCTTCAGGAAAAACAAGGTAACCCCAAGCTACCATATAGGTGGCAATCCACTAAGCACAGAAGAGGTTATCAGGGACCTGGGGACCCAGGTTGACAGTGGCCTTTCTTTTGACACTCACGTTGCTAAAGTGGTTAGAAAGACCTTCTACATTGCCCACCTGATCACGAAGGATTCACATCCAGATCTAGTGAGGTCATTGTTCCCTGTACTCTTCACTTATCAGACCAATGATCGAGTACAATGCCCCATTCGGGATGTATCGCACCCAACATCTGCAGCAATTGGAGAGACCCCAAAAGTTCCTCACCAAAAGGATAAAGGGACTCCAAAATCTGTCATATGCTGCCAGATTGAAGAAACTCCAGCTCTATTCAGTTGAATACCGTCTGCTCAGAGGTGACATGTGCCTGACATACAAGGCCATGTCCAACCCGGAATTAATGGACATGCTCCACCTCAAAAAATCCAAATCCACCAAAACCACTAGAGCAAGCGACTTAAACCTTAGCACGGATATAAATAGGATGTGCTGGAGGGATAGATTTATCACTCAGAGACTCCCTATGCTGTGGAATAGAGTCCCGGTCCATGTGAGGCAGAACACCTCGCTGGCTCTGTTCAAGAGAAATCTTGACCTGTGGATGGGAGATCGTAGGTTTATCCTGGGAATCATCTCTGTGTCACTGCTGGACAGAGGCACAACAAACTAATGGGCACAGTATTTTTTCATATAAGGGGTGGCGTAAGCCACAAAAATTTGGGCTAGGCTTATAAATGCCTTAGGGCAGATAGCCTAGTATAAACCTATGAACCTATGAACCTAAGTGTAGCTATGCTTCATTGAGACAACTGCCTGTTTAACAAGGTGTGTGTGGTAACGGCTATTCTTCATGTTTTAAAACTGACAAGACAGTGCTCTGTTTGTGAGGGACCCCCATCTGTAGGGCCATCTGTGGACTGGTCAGTGTGTGGAACCATTTGTTTCCTGTGTTTGTCACTGAACACACATCTGTGAACAGCAGGAGCATAGTGTGAGGATTGCAGCCAGTACATAGTGATAGTGATGAGTTACTGCCATCACACCCCTGAATGGACATATGTCACATGAAACAGTGGTATGACAGACACTGTCTGGGGTTCTCAGAGACATGCCAATAATGGACCACTGCTCATAGCTGCAGTAAAAAGTCTTCTACACGTTGTACAGATGTCATTCAGTATATATGCATGTGTTGTGCTCTGCAAATGTATACCATCTGTGTTGGGTTGATGGTCATATCTATGCATGCTATTGTAAGTAATCCTGAATGCTGTTGACTATTACTAAGCCATATCTGTGTTTAAACTGCAACACCATAGGCTGTATGGGTTTGGAGGTCTTGGCAGAACCTCCTGTCCCACTTCAGCTGGCCATGGCACTGGGCACCAGCACATCTGGGGCCCAGTCTTGGACCTCCACCTCCGTTGGCTCTGCACCGCCTTCTGGTGGTACCACTACTGAGGATGGGGCTTGTCCCCTGGGAGTAGGTCCAGACAGGGACATGTCTGTTGTCATACAGTCCTGGATGTGGTGCGTAGGGGGCTCAATAAGGGGTTTTGAGGCCAGATGCGCCAGCTCAAGGGCAGAGTGTCACATTTACAGGGTGAGGCTGCCCCTCCTAGACAGCCCCCAGCACTGCCACCTTTGCAGCTGTTTTGGTGCAATGGTGGCTGCCCATGGCTGGGGAACCCGTCCCACTGTTTCCATCTGGGGGCTCATGGGCTTGTGAATGCCAAACACCCCTTCCTGTCTGAGGTGTATCCTCCCACATGTGTCATATACCGACCCTGTATGCTGTCTTGTCTGTCATCCTAACCTATCTATCCACCACGAGCATACCTACTCTCCTTCCCCCACATCCCACTCTCACCCTATGGAAGCAAAAGGCCAATCAGTTCCTAGAACAACATTTGCCCCATGCATAGCTGTCCATTTCACACATGTGTTCACTGGACACATGTAACCCTTTTAATATGCATCACAACATACTCCAGTTGTTCTCACCCCAGTCTCTCAGGCGCACGATCCTAGTATGCACATGACTCCTAAATGTTCCAGGTACATGTGATGCGGATGACCCCATTGTACATACAACACTATCAGTCCCTCTATGGTTACCCCATTTACCTTTATCATGATGATAATGTCGTACACAGCACCTTGCAAGAGTACTGTTCTCACATAATGATTGGACAGGAACTGTTGTGTTAATGTAAATAACATGCACAGAGTGATGTATATGGCCAATGTACAAATGTTTGCGTGTATGACTGATGCATGTCTGTCTGAGGGAGTCTTGATATTACATAGGACGACACCACTACATAATACAGGCATTGCTGGTGTTTCCCTTTTCATTCCTTTGTAATGCTTTGTTGTCACATGGGATGTTCCTGATATATCTATATATATGTATGTATCTATTTGCTGGACATAAACACTCACACATACTTCTACATGATGGAATACATTTCCTATACTGTTGAATTACTGCGCTGGATGATATGTTTGTGATAAGGTCCAATGTCTGTATATCTGCCATGGCTTAGTGGTAAATCATAATAGCTGTGTGTGCAGGGTCCTGGTTTTGAGCCTTGCAGAGGCTGTTTATTTTGTTGCTGTGCAGGACAAGGCCATTGGATACGGTATGATTAAGGCACATTAAAGCAGTTGTGAGTGGGTGTGTGTGGGTTTGCACAGTGCTAAGCAATGCTAACCTCTGGTTACAGTTTCTTACATTCAGTTAGCCTCTACATTGCTTTACCAGTGTAATATTCGCATACTGGCGGCCAAACAGGCTTGCACCCACTTGCTCCTGCACTTGCAAATGCACTGCATTTGGTGTTTACATCTGACACTCACACCCCTGCATGGGAGTGAGGGCTATGATATTACCTTGTGATGCCTATTACATCGGATTACATGCCTACAGTATTGAGAATGGCTACCCATTAGGCGACAGCATGCCGTTCGACTGTACAGAATCCGCAGCCTGTCCAGAGTTTGATTCATATTATTGGTGTGTTCCTCTTACAATCTGCACCCATCTGGCTAATACATGGGAGCTGACACTCTTCAATACAAACAAGTAATTGGGTTTTGGAACCCACATCCTTCAGCTGAGTCATGCTACTGCATACCTAATATTCTATCATCTTTCTAAGGTTGTCAGTGGAATATGTGCTTTCTGTCCCTATCAGACCTCTCATATGATTGGGGAAATATACAGACTGAATCAGGGACATGGCATAACAACATTAGGGACACATTTAAATTATTGGTGCTATTAACCTGACATATTGACAGATTCAGAGCATATGAATTCATACACATTTTCTGAGGTAAATGATGTTTATAACTCTTAATTGTTGTCATTATTCATTACGTGTAATTCACCACCTTTCCTCCAAATGTCATTAGTTTTAGGAGGGATTAAGTGGGGTAGAGTTAGAAATCCGAGTCAAAATCTGGGACGTCCTTGGAAATTGGGGACAGTTCAGAGGTATGGTCCCTATTTGTTCCCCCAATGGTTTATGTCCTGTCCAGTGGATGTGTTCTTAGAGGTTGAGAGGTATGGGCGTCAAGCTATGCCCATTTCGGAATATTACTTACATCCCAGGCTGGTAATAATATGACTGTGACAGCCAACACCTGAATGCCTAGGCCCATAATTGAATACCCATAGTTCCCCCACCTGCCACTCCTCTACAGCACTCATCCTTACTGTGGGTGCAGGTGGGGTATAAACACACCACTACACACTGCCCACTCTCCCCATGTCGGGACACATGTTGAAATTGTGTCGACCCATGGGTTATCAGGCTTGCACAACCTACTGGTGGGTGTGCATCTACAGGCTGGTTTAATAAGTCATTACCGGGACTGCCTCCGATCATTAATATTTGGTGTCCCACAAGGGACATCGATGTCAATGTTTCAAGATTAGACCTGGAAGGTCTCTCCCACTGGTTATATCCTGCCAGTGGTCTGGGAAGCAGTGGTGTGTTTACCTTTATTGTGTGTCTGTATGTCTCACTGGCCTAGCTGGGGGGTGGGGGTTGATGCTACATGTTACACGTTTGTTTATTGGACCCCTCACCACCATATGCACGGCCAGTGAACATATGTTACTCGTAACTGCTGTATCATACCCTAGCTATATACATGTGTATATTTACAGTCATATATATATATATATATATATATATATATATATATATATATATATATATATATTTACATTACTATATACAGATATATCTGTATATGTATGCATACATGTATATTTATATTTTGCTGTATATATATATATATATATATATATATATATATATATATATATATATATATATATATATATATATATATATATATATATATATATATATATATATATATATAGATATCTATAGATAGATAGATATATATATATATTATAGCTCACAACATCACAACATATGGGTCTATGGGTGTCTGCATATGTATATATTTATATGTGGGTATGTATCTGTATTCTGTCTCTGTATGTATACATTTGTACTACGGAGAGGGAGATGCTTATCTCTATGTTGCTATGGGTAGATATACGCACACATACCTCTGTATATATACGTCTACATCTGGTTATTCTGTTCCTTGCCATATAGATTACACTTTGCTGCAGTGGGACTCGTAGTGGGTGTGGCTGCTGTTTGGGCGATGCCTCTGCCCAATGAACACATTCACTTACATCCCTAGGGCTGTCCATATAGGCCCACATCAGCCAACTTCTGCACACCTAGACCCATAAGTAGCTACCCATAGTTCCCCCACCCGCACCTCCTCAACTGCACCCATCCTTACTCTGGGTCTTGGTCTGTTCTAGACACACCACTACACGCTGCCCACTCTCCACTTCACGGGACCCATTTTATACAATTGTCTCAGCCCATGGGTCATCAGGGTTTCCCACCTTTGTATCATGAGTATGTATACACCCAAGCCAGAATGGCTGGTCTATCACCTTCTTTTGGTCTTGGCAATTTTTGGGGTGTCTCACAAGGGACACTCCAGTCTGTGTTCCAAGATTAGAATTCACGGGTGCACTGTGTACCCCCCCGGTTGTATCCTGCCTGTGGTCTGGGAGCAGTGGACTCTTTACATTGTTTGTGTGTGTTTTTCCCGTGTCTGGCTTGGGGGGTGGAAGGTCATGCTACGTGTTTCATGTTTTTTGCTTGGGCTCCTCACTTCCATTGGCATAGCTTGAGAACATATGTCATTCTTGTGTGCTGCTTTCTATCATAGCTGTATATCTGTGTATATCTATGCACACACGCACACACACACACACACACACACACACACACACACACACATATATATATATATATATATATGTATATGTATATATGTATATATATATATATATTTATATATATATATATATATATATATATATATATATATATATGTAAATATGTGTGTCTGTAAAGCAATACATACCCCATGCAAACGCACTTACACATGTTTACTGGTGTTTATATATGCTTGACCTGTTTACTAGTGGCTTATTCATTATGACACTGACACTTCACTCCAGTTAACTTTAATTGATATTTTACAGGTTATACAACAGACAGATGTCACAATATGTTGATGTATGGATTACCGATGGTAAATGGTATGTGATACAGTGGGATTCGGTACAGGAATGTCTGTTCTTTAGGGAGTTGCTCTAACCAATACACTATTGCTGTGCTGCTTCATTTGCATATATACCCATATACCCATGGCTTCTGGTTCCCCAAACACACACCCCAATGCCTCCCTAACACTGCTGTCATCCATTCTCCAGTCGGATTCGCGGTGTATCCACACCACTGCACATTGGCCACTCCCTACTCCTATAGACCCATCCCATCGATTGACTCACTCCACGTATCCTCAGAACTCTCAAACGTTTAGTCCACAAACATTGGTGACGTGAGCGACCAAAAGAATACTATTCTCAATTTTTGGGTTGTCCCACATGGGACACACATGTGTTTATGTCAAGATTAGACTCTATACTTCATTACATCCTTACTTCTGTTAACATGACACTACAATAAATTAATATGTATGACTATGTGGTAATGCACACGTTACACATGAGAGCCTATTTATGTACGTGTTTGGCATATTTCTTTTACAAATAGACCTGTTTAGTAAATGGCATTGCCATAGCAGGCAGATTATAGGAATGATTCCATGTGTGGGGAAGTCCTCACATTTGATTATTTTCAGCACAGCACTGACTTCGGTCATTGTACACACATCTGTATTTTAGCAGTTTCATCCCATCCCTCTTCTGCACAACCTATTATTCTATCTACTGTTGAGGTTTGTAAGGGCACATTCATGTTATTTATGTCTGCAAATGGAATGAATGTGCTACAGTGAAGGTAATTCTACATATTGATGTCTTCATGTGTGTATGCATATATACCTATAACGAACTCACTGACCTCCACGGGGCGGTCCAGTTAGAACCAGTCCATCCAACCCTGGCATGCCTGGCTCCATAATTTCATACCTATAGTTCCTCCACCTCACCCGTATTCAAAATACACGCATACCATCCGTTGTCCACTTGTTATCGCAGCCATGACACACCTCCACACATTGCCCTCTCCAGAGCATTAGGGGCCCTACATGTATGTTGACCCAACCCATGTATTCTTAGGCTCTCCCACCATTTAGTCCTTGAAAATACCTGCTCTTGCTTGTGTAATGGTCGGAAGGCCAAATGGTCTATCAATTTTTGGGTAGTCCCACCAGGGCTATCCTCTGTGTGTAAAGTAGACTTAGCAAATCAACAATGTTACTCCCACTGGTAATATCCTGCCTGTGATGTGAGTAGCAGTGCTTTGCTCACTCCTGCCCAGCTTGATATGACATACGCTGACAGTGCTATATAATACTGGGGTTGCTGTTGATTCCCTTCTCATTCCTTTTATGCTTTATTGATACATCGTTCTTTCTTCATATATATATATATATATATATATATATATATATATATATATATATATATATATATATGTGTGTGTGTGTATATAGATATATATAAATATATATATATATATATATATATATATATATATGTTTGTGTGTGTGTGTGTGTATATATATGTGTGTGTGTGTGTGTGTGTGTGTGTGTGTGTGTGTGTGTGTATATATATATATATATATATATATATATATATATATATATATATATTATATATCTGTATATACTTATATACATTTCCTATGCTGGGCACTGCTTAGACCCATGCATGTGCACTCAGACTTGCTTACTGGTACTTATATGTGTTTACTGCTGCTTATTTGTGCTTACACCTGCTTACTAGTACCTTATTCATTATGACAGTGCCACTTTGCTTGAATTATATTTAAGTTAAATATCTCATGCGATACTCTTATGTCAGTTTTACGGCAAAACGACATTCATTCCACATGAAAAATTATATGTGCTATTGTTGGGCTCGAACCGTGACTGCCTGTTTGATAGGCGGATACTCTAAACACTACACTATTGACACTTACATTGATTCCGCATGTTTTTCTCTATTTGAATGAATATGATGTGTAAGCTACGCTTGGCGGATGGTGGCAATGCGCAAATACAGTGCACTTTGCTTACACCTTCGCTATTGCTGCAGTTGAAATGTATAATAGGGACATGGGGACAGGGAATCTAATTGTGACAGTTCTAGGGACAGAGCTCTACATTCCACTACGTGTTTGTATGTTTACTACTTTGATTTTATTTCACTGTTTGTGGACACTCTTGTATGCTTAGCATACATTTTGGTATCCATGGACACTGACTTATTGATTTACTATTAGGGATGGGCTCTACTAGTAGGCATAGTAGGTTTTGCAGTGTTGGGACATGTTTAAGCCTCTGTAGAGCAGTTGTACACGCCCCCTGCACTTGCACATGTTTCCTGTGCATGTCGAGGGTGCGGCGGTGCACCCTCATACATATTCATATGGCGCTGCTGCACCATCTATAGTGAGGATGCTCGGCGCAAGGCTAAAACTGTCCTTGTGCCGAGCTTCTTGAATCCTGGGGTCAGTCTGGTCTACAACCATAGCTGCACTTTATGGGATTTCACCATTGGTGTTTGTGGATAATATTTTTGTTAATGTAGACTTTCCTCTATTTCACAATACCCCGTCTGCTCTCGTTCCTGTCTTCCTACCATGTTTTGTTATCTTTATGTCATCTGATGTTATTATACTGTTTTTCTTCATTTGTTGTACTGACCACTTTGCCTAAAACTGTGTAACTTTCTTTAAGTTTTGCTTCCTAATGCCTTATTTTAAATGAAGTAAAGTGTTTTTTATGTGGACTCTTACTCCATTCTGGTCACTGCAATGTAGCATAAATATGTGTTGCATTCTTAAGGTAACCTCCTTCAGATGAGATGTTAATCCAAGATCTTGTCCACCTGAGTTGGTAGTATACAAGTTCTTTTGGCACTTATCAAAAGAGTAGGAAATTAACAACTTACTGCATAGACAATATTCACAATAACTTTAAATATAATCCTTATCAATATGCAATGAATGTTGTACTATAATTTCAGGCTTTGTAAATATTAATAAAAGCAATAAAAAACTTTGTTGATGAGCTCAGTCTCAATAATTTCCAAAAATCATAAAACCCAGGTAGTGTTCCAAAGCAACAAGCCTTTATTCATCACAGACAAGCGATCCTTAGTAACAAAAATCAGAAATATTTTGCAATGTTAAACATATCAGCTTTTGTACATTTGGAAGTAGGTGTGGAAAATGTACGTATTGTTTAATTTTAAACCAGCCTTTTTAAGGCAAACAATATAAACAAGGCTGTAAAAAGTGCATTTTAGAACAGCAAGTCCCTCACCCCACACACTACTACTGCTACTGATTAGGTCAAATCTTAGGTAAGGAAAACACTACCTATCTATTTGCAAACCACATTCCCATATCAGGTATTAAAAAAAGCATAACATACCCATAAAATACTGACTTTTAACTAAAAATGCTTTCAGCTAACTAATGCAATAAAGCCTTCATCAAGTCTGTGACAAGAACTAAAATCATGTACCTAGGTAGATAAGTAAAAACAGTTAACTAGATTGATACAAGAAAAAACACAATCTAACCATAAACATTATCTAACTAGAACACTATAACTATAAATATATATCTAATAATATCTAATATGTATCAATGTGTGTAAAAAATAAGTTATTTATAGCTCAGAAAAAGGTTCCACCTTTTTGCATAACTGTCTCTATACCACTGATTTGGCAGAAATGTATACATTCATTAATTTCTGTGTCCTACCTTCAGAACTGAAATCCATAATTATACACTGGCCTGGATCAATAACATACCATTGTAGAAATCTAAGTGCAGCTCCCCTAAAAATGACTGCTACACCAGAGCAAAGGTCCAGGCCCAACAAATTAAAATTTGGAGTGTCCATGAAATATTAATATGCTCCTACTTGGTCTTAGCCATTTGTCATAAATCTTGTAACACAGACTTCAGTATTCAGACATTTTTTCATATCTCATATGCACTTTATTGATGTCAAACTGTTTACATTTAATGTTAAACTGTTCATGCTGTTTTCCAATGCCACCATTTTATGTTCATTCTTTTTCCTTGTTTATTCTACAATTACTTCACTTCTGTTTTATTCCCTTCCTTTTATCAGATAGACAACACAGTAATTCTGTTTCATGTATTCTATCCTATTTACAGCTAGCTTCTTCACCCTTACATTGAGAAACCTCTGCTCAAAGGGTTCCTCTGGTATAGACACCGGAGATTATATTAAATCTGCCATGGAAATCGCAACTTCCTGTTTGGGCCTATTATTCTCTGGGCAGTCTACCCAGGAATGCTCTCTCCTGTCACATCTTTTCAAATTATTTACATAATGCTTTTCTTCCCCACAGTTGGCACACAGTAAATCAGCAGAGTTTCTTTGAAAGAAACAAAGCTACCCCCCCCCCCCCCAATAAAAAACGTGGTTTTGGCTGACAACTATACCAATAACACATTGGCTGGTCTCAGGTAATATTCCATAGCACAACCATATTTTATATGGAAATTTACCATACTTTCCCATTCTGCCCAAAATCTTGTTTAAAGGTTGCATTTGCAAAACCATAGACCTTTCTATTAATTTATATTCTGTTCAAGTAAAATAAAAGTCTGTTCTCCAGAGCTGGACTCTTCTTCTATTTAAAAGAAGATCATGAAAAGCAAAGTACTTTTTCTCTCAAAATTAAAAATAAGCACTATTTATAAACCCATACCAGTTTCTTACCTTATATGACACTTTGGTTCGGACTGTGCAAATGTTTTAACCTGTGAAACTTTTAATACTCATACCCAAAGTGTGTAATATGGTATCCCATAACCTGTACTTGGTCCTGGAGGCCCACTCTAAGTGATTTAAAACTAAGCAGAAAAATCCACTAATTGCTTTGATATTTCTGGGCATCTCTCCATGTTTAAACCTGGCCTCTGTCTCACTGTATCTGCAGTGGGTTCTGGGTATCTACTGATGTCTGATATCACTTTCAGTCTCCTGCCACCTTCATTCAACTCTCTGTAGAAATCTTCACCGTGTACACGACCTTTGTTTCTCAGTCTCAGATGAGTTTGTGATGCCAGTAACTGTAGAGTGTGATCTAAGGAAGTTGAAAACTCCCCAGCATTTTCCAGATCTAATTCCATTTGGATATGGCTTATAGAGTTAGACCATTTCAAGATATACTCAGCAGCTTCAGTTGCCTAAAAATCAAACCTCTATGATGTTAATAAAAGCCCTTGAATTTCAGTGAGCGGCAGTTAAAATATATAGTTAGAAGTCTGGCATATTGAAATCTCACCTTAGCTTAACAATACCTCCTCATTTCTGGATAATGATGCCTTTATCATTTTCTTATCTTTTTTATCTCTCCTAATGAGAAAGTTCTCCATATAATTACTGTTCTTAGCATGCTGCCTTGTACATTCTCCTTTATGACTCACAGTTCCTCTACTCCTCCGTTTTTGCTTGTGTGCTCATTTGCTTTGATGCATTCTATATATCCAGCCTCCTTTTTCTTTAGTTTGCTGTGTAACATCAAATGCTTCCCATTTTGCATTTGACACTTAAGACTCTGATTTTGTTTTCACTGTTGAAGACTACTGTTCTGGGGGAAGAAGACAGCAGTTTCTTGATACCATTTAACATGTCACTATTTTGTTAGTTTAAATGCTTGTTAATGAAATACTTACATCTGTTACTGAGGGTCATATTTCCATTCACTGACAGTTGTAGACTGCCATGCAGGTATAAGTAATCAAAGCCCTGAGCTCTTCACCAATTGTTAAAAAAATGATTAAATCCTTGACATAAATCAGTGTATTCTCACCCATAGCAGGCGCAGGCAGTGTCTATGTGTCTGAGGCTTCTCCCATTTTCTCCAATTCCACCTTAACTAGCTTTTGTGATTCCTTCCCTTGCCACCTTATTTGTGTTTTGATATGGTACTCAAAGATTCATTTTCTGAAGATGTCTTCCACTGTACTGTGACACATAATGGGAGGTTTGACAAAAACCTGAACATTAACAACAGAAATCAAGGTTCCAGCTTCCATCCATGTGGTTTTGGGACCAGCATTATCGATTTGTGAACTTCTGATAGGTAGCCTTCCTGCAGTTGAATGATCATGGAGTATGTAAATGTAAGTGAGGAGGTGCACTTGTTTTTTGTTATTTTGTATCATTAGGTGATATGCTTGTTGCTGTCGTTTATTTAGGTACTTTGGATTTGTATCTGCATTTTGATTTTGGTGTATTTTTGATGTGCCGAGGCTTAATAATCCAAAAGGATGCTGGCAAGTTACAAAAGGTCTGGAGACAATAAAAACAGAAAACAGTTAGATTTAATTATTTATTCAATAATACAGTTAAGCACTTTCATCTTGTACATATAAGACTTCCTCATAGGCTTCACAGACTAGATATTTTACTGTTTTGTTTTTAATTCCCTAACTTTCAACAATGTGGCATTTGCAACTGAAATGATTTAAAGAAATGACAGATATGTTACGCAGCATTTCTCAAAATTATGGAATAAGCGCATGCTTATGATCAGAAGTCAGTAATTCTTGAAAACTAAAGGGCTGAAGCTTGACAAATGAGCCTGCCAAACTTACAAAAAGGCATCTTTAAGAAACTTGTCTTCAGAACATTGTCAGATTATTTTCCTGTATATTGACAATAACATCCATCTTTTCATCAAGGCGGATATGTTAACAATTATTTTATTTGTTTCTGTATAACTATAAACTCTTCACAGCCTACTGTGCATTGTTTAGGTATTTCATGTATTATAAACATTTAAATCAATGGCACTAAGTAAGTCTAAGCTAGGAGTATAATAAGAAGGAAGAAAGGACTGACTGGGTTGAGTACTGCTGATATAACAAGACAGACACCAAATAATTCCCAATTTGCAATTTGTAGAGGCAGCATTTTGACTGACTTCATCTCACTGCGTGCTCTACTTTCATGTGCTACAATTATTGCTGTCTTATTAATCTGCCTGAACCAGGTGTCACAAACTCATACTACCCTGAAGATCACATGAACCTTGATTCCAGAAGGTGAGGGCCAGTGATCAAACAAACAAACAAACAAACAAACAAACAAACAAACAAACAAACAAACAAACATACATACATACAAACAAACAAACAAACAAACAAACAAACAAACAAACAAACAAACAAACAAAAAATGCAGTGGTATAACTACATTTTACTGCATTATTACTTGTTCTTTTTTTGTTTAATACTTTTTTGGACCCTGTGAAACAGACCATCATCTACCACTGGTAGCTGCTATTCTTAAACAATGAGTGCAGCTTTCAGATTGTGCATAATGTTGCTCGAAAGCAGTTCTGACAGTAACACAAATTCTAAAAAAATAATCATGCTACTATCAGGAGCATAGATGACCAGCATTATTTACCAGTCCTGATTGTGCACAATGTTTATGAATATGGAGGTTTGGTAACCATATCTTATATCCTTGCTAATATACAAGAATTAGACACACAAGCTGAAAAGGAAGCACAAGACCAGATGTTGTACCAAGGGAAAGAAAATGTCAGAAAATAGTATTTGTCACATGTTATAGCAGATGCACAGAACATTGTTTTACTAAAAAGCTAAGACTAAAATACGGAGTGCAACTGCATTACTGCCAGAATCAGTACTGCTGGATTATTAAGTTTTTATAGGCACATAATAGGACATATACTGTGATTTGCATATACCCACTACTATGCACTGCACATAACAAGTTCTATGTTCTGCAGATATGCTGGTATACACCCAGTGTTATGCTATACACATAAGTCAGTACATACCCACTGGTATGCTTTGCATATTCCCAGTGCTATGTTCTCAACATATACTGGTACATCCCCAATACTATATTTTGCAGATATACTGGTACATACACAGTAGTATGTCTTGCACATATACTGGTACATATACTGTGCTGTGCCCTGCAACTACACTGATATTTACTGAGTGATGGGCTCTGGGCATACAGAGCGGTGTGCTCTACATATACCCAGTATTATCTTCTGCACATATACCAGTAGATAACCAGTGCTATGTTCTACATATACCCAGTGTTATGGTCTGCAATATACTGGTACATACCTAATGCTACTCTCTGCCCATATAATGATAAATACCCAGTGGTCTGCTCTGTATATGGACTGCCATACATATCCAGTGCAATGCTCTGCAACCAAACATATACCTGTACATACAGTTGTTATGCTCTGCATATATATACTACTTCATACCCTGAGCTATGCTCTGCACATATCAAATGCTATGCTGTGTATATATACTGTTATATACTCGGTGATATGTTCTGCATATACCAAATGCAGTGGTCTGCACACATACTGTTACATGCCTAGTTCTATGTTCTGCATATACCAGTGTTAGATACCCAGTGAAATTCTATGCATATAATAAATGCTATGGCCAGCTAATATACTGGTAAATACCCAGTGCTATGGTTGGCATACATACTGCATTGTAGCCAGTGTATTCTCTGCACATATGTAGTGGTATGTTCTCCACATGTACTGATACATATCCAGTGGTATATTCTATACATATACTTGCACATACTCAGTGCTATGCTATACTCTGCACATATTCAATACTATGCTCTGCAGATACCCGGTACTATGCTCATCTCATATCCAGTGCTATACTCTGCACATGCACTCTTCTTAGTCTTCATATACACTGATCCATATCCTGCACCTTTGCACACACGTAGTTTTATGTTCACATACTTATATGGTCTGCACAGATGCAGTGCAATGATTTGTAAACACCAAGTGCTATACTCTGTATGTGACCAGTTTTATGTTCTGCATGCATAGTGGTGCATACTGAGTACTACAGTCTGTACTTATACTGGTGATACCCAACGCTAAGCATATATACTACTGCATACCTACTGCTGTGTTCTGCACATAACTGATGCTTCACTCTGCATATATAATAGTACATTCTCAGTGCTATGGTCTACAAATGTAGTGATACATACCTAGTGATGTATGCTGCATATATAGTGGTACATACCAGTGCTATTCTCTACCAACATACTGGTACTATCTCCTTTGGTATGCTCATCATGTATACTGGTACAAAGCCAATGCTGTTCTCTGTACATGTACTGGTATATAGTGCTATGTTCTGTACAAATGCTGGTGCATATATGTGCTATAGTCTGTATGTATGCCAGTATTTATCCAGTACATGTGTGCATGTCCATAACCAGTACTGCATTCTATACATATACTAGTATATACCCAGTATTAAGTCCTGCACATATATTGGTACCTACCCAGTGCTATGCCCTGTACATATATATTAGTACATATCCACTGTTGTGCCCTGCACATCTACTGGTACATACCCAGTGCTATACCCTGCACATATACTGGAACATACCCAGTGCTGTGCCTTGTACATATAGTGGAACATACCCAGTGCTATACCCTGTGCATATACTGGAACATACCCATTGCTGTGCCCTGCACATATACTGGTACATATGTAGTGCTATACCCTGCAAGTATACTGGTATGTACCCAGTGTGAAACCCTGTACATAGTACATACCCAATGCTATGCCCTGCACATATTCTGGAACATACCCAGTGCTGTGGCCTGCACATTTACTGGTACATACCCAGTTCTGTGTCCTGCACATATACTGGTGCCTACCCAGTGCTGTGCCTTGCGCATATACTGGTACATACCCAGTGCTGTGCCTGGCACATATACTGATAAATACACAGTGCTATGCTCTGCACATATACTGGAGCATATCCAGTACTGTGCCCTGCACATATACTGATAAATACCCAGTGCTGTGCCCTACACATATACTGGTACATACCCAGTGCTGTGCCCTGCACGTATACTGATACATACCAGTACTAAGCTCAGCATAAATACTGGTACATAATATAGATTATATCCAGTTGTATGTTCTGCACATATATTAATACATATCTATTACTATGCTCTGAATGATCAGTGCCATAGTTGTGCATCTAGAAAGTCAGGACAGCTGAGCCCAGAACAAAACCTGCAAATGGTGATAAGCAATTTCACTGCATGGCATAGCAGACCTCCTTTCAAAATCTCTGGAGCATGTTGCATAAAAGACTCTTATTCCAGAGTGCCCAGGTGGTGTTGGCATATGCAGAGTTGAAACACACATACAGACTCCACACACAAACACACACACACACACACACACACACACACACACACACACACACACACACACACACACACACACACACAAGGACGTCGAGAGGCATACTCACTGTACGCATTTCAGTACAGGGAGGAAAATAAAATAAAATAGCCAGTGGTGGCTCATGGTATTAGACTGCTGGGCTGCAGTCCCCCCCTCACAACTTTCTCCAAAAAAAAAAAAAAAAAAAAAAAAAAAAGGAAAAAGTTTAATTATTAAACTTTAGACTCTAGTAGCAGTTCGAACTGCAAGCTAGTGTGTAAAGTTGAATACGATTTTGTGTGGAATTCAGAGCAGCTTGCATGCGTGCTCGAGTTCCGCTTAAAAAAAAAAAAAGTCCGGATTGAGAAGAATGCAGGCATCAATGAAGATGCCCAGAAGTCATTGCAGTTTTAACTGCAAGAAATAGGAACCTGACTGATGGGACTGTGAAGTCAGCAGCCTGTCAAGTATGTGATGTGGCCACTGATTAGTCCTACTACTCTTGCATTCTTTTCACGTGCTTTAGTTGCGAGTTAGAGAGAGCAAGAGAATGGAGAGATAGAGACTGGGTTAGTGTGGAAGGTAAGTTCTCATTTTTTTTTCCTGACAGGACCAACCAGATACTTTCTGCATTTTTTTTTCTAGCAGGGTCAACCAGATTCTAGTGGTTTGTGTGTTTTGGGAGCTGTTGATAGCTTTCTTTTTTTTTAATATAATATCCTGGCAGGGTTAACCAGGTTTTGGGTGGCTGTTTGTTTTGGGGACGGTTAATGATTTTCTTTTTTTTAACATACTACACTGGCAGTGTCAACCACATTCTAGTGGTTTGTGTGGTTTGGGGGCTCTTGATGACTTACATTTTGTTTAATATAACATCTGGGCAGGGTTAACAAGATATAGGGAGGTAATATGTTTTGGGGATTGTTGATGAGTTTCTTTTTTGCACATAACACACTGGCAGGGTCAACCAGATGCTATTGGTCTGTGTATTATGGGGGCTGTTGATTTTCTTTTTTTAACTATAATATCCTGGCAGGGGTCAAAGAGCTGGTAGGTATGCAGTCTGCTCTGGGGGCTTGTTTGTGGGTCACACTTTTTTTTTTCAACCTAATATCTTTTGCAGCGCTAGTCAAGATACATTAGGATGGTTTGTTAATGTTTTGTTGATGAAACAAATTCTATTCTTGCATGACTAAAGTCTGTATGGATGAACTGAAAAAAGATCACATGCAAGTTCCTGGCTATGTGATGCAAAAGAAATACAGTAATGCAACCGTGATCTTTTATTTTCACCTTGTAGGCTCAAAGCAGATTCTCTGGGTAGGCAGTCGGGATGGGCGCAATGCTTATGTGCAAATGGAATGACCGCAATTCTGGCTTGCTTTGCAAGAGTAATGTGCATTTGAATGAAGTAAGATCAACCACAAGCTCTGAATGAATATTATTTATGTGAAAAAAGAATACTTACCTTAATAACAGTGTCTTTTTTTCTGTTGTTTTTATTTTTAACATTGCAAGATCAAATCAGATACTGTGGGTGGGACAGACAGTGGAGCTTGGGGTTATGTGTGAAAGAAACAACTGGCCCTAATGTTTACTGTTGTAATTCCAGCTTTGCAAAACTATAATACTTTTCTGATGGTACTTTAAGAAGAATGTAAAATAATTAGCAAGTTTATGAGTAATTCTTAATGTATGTTATTTCATATCTGTTCATTTATATACTGAATGTTTGTTTAAAAATGTTGCTAATATGTTGGAGTTTTTCTCACTTGACACATGCTGAAAAGGTTTTTTTTTCATCTAAAGCCGGGTGCAGAAACCAGTGTAAATAAAAAGTAAAATAAATAAAATGAAGTGTGTATTTGGCTGGCACATGCAAGCTGCAACTAATGTTTCTGTCAACAAAATGAAAGTAATGCAAGTATGCAACCCAACTGTTACTATTTTTTCTACTTTCTACTTTAATCCTGACATAGTAAAAAGCAACTACTTTAGTTAGGTAATGGGGGTGTTTATGAATGAAATGAGTTGACTTGCCTTCCTGTTTACTGCTGTAATTGTGGCTTTGCAAGATGAATGTGTATTTGGGTAAAGTCAGGTGTCACACAAGCCTGTAACTGCTGTTTCAGTGCAACAGAGTAAACTAATGCAGTCATTACCATTTTCATTTTAATCCTGGCAAAGAAGGTACTCTACATTAACAATCGATACAATGTCTGTTTGTGGATGAAATGTTTGGCACTGTAGCTTTGGTATAATAATGCTGGCTTTGCAGGATTAATGTGTATTTGGGTGAAACAACATAGAGTGCAAACTCTGACTGTTTGCATGCACCAATTCCCTACAGTAATGAAAACATTATTACTAATGCTGGCAAGGCCAAACCACCTACTTTAGGTAGGTAATGGGTATGGGGGGTTGCTGTTTCTAAATAAAATGAGTGGTCCTACTATTTACTATTATAACTTTGCCTTTGCAAGACTGCTGTGCATTTGGGTATGCTTACTGGCACTTGGGACTATTTTATAATGTCTTGGTATTTCTATTTAACTGGCATACATGTATGGTGTGGTGTGGTGCTGTGTGTGTGTCTGTATGTGTGTGTGTGTGTGTGTGTGTGTGTGTGTGTGTGTGTGTGTGTGTGTGTGTGTGTGTGTGTGTGTGTGTGTGTGTGTGTGTGTGTGTGTGACCCACAAAGATGCACTTTTGGAATGAAATGCTTACACTGCTTTATCATGCAAGTAATTGCCATCCTGGCATATGGTTGTCAATGATCCATTCAGTGAGCAGCATTGTGAAAGGGACATGGCATGGTCAGCAGTTTAAGGAAGTGCAGGGACAGCAAAGTGTTGATGTGGGCATGATTTGTTGGGGCAGCAGTCTGGGAGCTGTGAGTACAAATCTGAACATCCTGCCTGCACACACACACACACACACACACACACACACACACACACACACACACACACACACACACACACACACACACACACACAACCTTCAGATCATTATAGACTACTTGCTAGTCAAACAGTGACCTGCAGCTTATCAAATAAGAAAAAAAATATGTTATATGTTATTAATATCTTTTTATCACATTTTACAAAACACATGGCTTTCATTCAGCAGTAACAGATACTTTTTTTCCAGACTCTGTTCTTGATAAGAAGCATATGGACTGTGTGTGTATGTGGGGGGGGGGGGAGGAAATGATAATTTCCCATTGTAACAAAAATGATACAAATCTTGTTATACTTATTTGGTTTGATGAGAGAAAGCTGAAGTCTTAAACATAGTGTGTGTGTGTGTGCGTGTGTGTGTGTGTGTGTGTGTGTGTGTGTGTGTGTGTGTGTGTGTGTGTGTGTGTGTGTGTTTATTTGTTTGTTTGCTTGTTTGGGGGATTGGGGCTTTCCTATGCGCTACTCATGTCAGGTGCTTGTCACTGCATGCAGCTGTTAGAGTTGTTGCTTCACAGCAAGAGGTTCTCTGGTTCGATTCTCGGCTGGGGTGCCTTCTGTGCGGAGTCTGCATCTCCTTCCTGCAGTCGCGTGGGTTTCCTCCGGGTGCTCCGGTTTCCTCCCACATCCCAAAGACATGCTGTATGTGGATTGGACATTCTAAATTGGCCCTAGGTGCGAGTGTGTGCATGGGTGTGCCTTCTGTGGAAGATTGGGTGTTGGGCTGGCAACTTGACACTGTAAAATTCCACTGCCAATCATGAGCGGACTGGTGATCCGCTGTGGCGACCCCTAACCAGGAAAAGCTGAAAGAAGAAGAAGAAGAAGTGAGAAATATACTGAAGTTCCATTTGACTTGGTTGAGTTTGTTTGTTTGCTGAGAAAGTGGGAGGAGTTTTTCAGATGAATGACGTTTTGATTTTTTGCCTGCATGATATGAGTAGAAATTATTCACTGGTGTTTTTAAGCCACATTAGTAATGTATGGTACACTCTTCTGTGTGACAAAAGCAAGGATGAAAGTGAAACTTTATGACACCGAAACAAAAAATTATTCATATACATGGCAGTTGCTGATACTTAATTATACAACGACCCCCCATTAATATTCCAAAACGTGCACACTGATTGGTCAGCATGCCCGTTGTAAATCAGACTTATACTAATGGAAAAAGGTCCAGTCGCCCGGACATTTTCCATTAGTATGTCTTTTTTTTTTTGTGTTGGACAGCAACAGAGAACAGAACAGCTCTGTTGCTGTTATCTCGCTATGTTAAACGAGTTTAACATAGTGAGATAGCTTAATAAAAAGCAACGGAGATCTTCCAATGGTGGGATCCCTGGGGTGCATCTACTGTTCCCCATCTACTCTTCAAGGTTTCTCTTGCAGAGTGTTAGTGAGGGGCTCTGTATAATGTAATTAGGGATATTGTTCCAAAGTATGGGGAGTGTCTGTGACAGGAAGCTGTCCCTCCAGCATCTTCCAGTTATTGTTGTGGCAAGGTTCAGCTCACTACAGTGTGTGGCTCACTGTGACATGGATTCCCATAGGTGGAGCATATCCATCAAGCCTGAGTTTGACATGGCTGTGTTGGCCAGCTGAGATCATCTCTGGGTAAATGAGATGCCACTGTGTAAAGCAGGAGTTTATTCAGTCTGGCTGCATAGGCCATATGTTGAAGGCCAGTATTCCCCTTGGTGAAGTACATTTGTGGACCTCCCAGCTGTTGGAAGTGTCTTCTGAGGTACATCCCACATGGGTTATTATACCCTTTGATGGGACTAATGAGTGATGAGTAAAGGGGCACTATAACCCCAGTATGTCTAGATGGGAATCCTTTGGTAATCAGATGGCCTACACAGAAGGATGTCCTAACTACTGTGGAGATATGATTGTCACAGGGGAGATCACTATCTGCCTTAGTCCCCAGATACCCCATTACCTCGTCTGTATTAAAGTGGCTGCCACTTATGTGTTAATATGTGGGTGCCAATTCCACAATGGAATGACCATGCAGTTAGTGACACTTGGCTGGAGGCCGTGACATTGACACCCTGTGACGTTCTCTGTGAGGCCCCTTGAGGGATGTCTGTGACAGATGGACTATCAATCATGGCTCCCAATTCGCAGTCATTGCCAAACATGGTCTGCCGTAGTCCACCTGTGTTTGCCTGTACCTCTGAGACGTATTTGCCAAACAGTAGGGCTCCCAGAACTGAGTCCTATGGGACACCAGTTGTGACTGGTCAAGAGTTGGACCTGGAGACCGCTAGTCGTACCATGTGGGTTCTGTGTGTAAGCCTGTTGGCAACTCAACCTGTGATGTATGGGTGTATGTACAGGCTGGTGAGTTTATCAATAATACCTGAATGGGGCATGGTGTCAAAAGCCTTGGCATGGTCCAGGTAGTATGTGTTAACCACCTCCCCCGCCATCTAATGTCTTGGTGACTGTATGTAAGATGTCAAACAGGTTCAGTAGGCATGGACTGCACTCAACCAAGCTGACCTGGGTTGGGTCATATGTTCGGAGGTTACTAATGTCTTTGTTAATGAGTGCCATGAGGATGTGAACCATACCATTGCAGACCAGGCTAGTCGGGCTTATGGGGTGGTAGTTACCATGGTCAGTTGTGATTCCACCTTGATGGAGTGGAATAACTGTTGCCACGTGCCATTGTATGGGCATGTAGCCTGTGGAGAGGCTGAGGTAGGAAAGCTTAATTAGGTGGGGGGTCAGGTTGTCTTGTACAGTTTGCAAGATGCAGTCTGGGACAACATCTGCCTCCAGTAATGCTGTGCTCTGCTGTTAGAGAGGGCCATTTCCACCTGTGTGTCTCTGATGTGTGGGATACTGTACCTTTTGGGTAGTGTTGTGGGCTCTTTAGGGGGTGAAGTATGCATTGAATGTATCTGCAAGCATGTTGGCGATATCAATAGGGTCAGCATATTTTGTGCTATATTTCACCGGCACAGTGCAACTCTGTGTCACCACCTAGATCCTTGACATAGCCAAAGAAGGCTTTGTGGTTATCTTTCGAATCCCTTGCGTATTCTCCTGCTGATGTTAGCCTTGGATGATATCATGAGGGACCTACGTATCATACTAATAGTGGTCACGGATGTCTGCCCTTTGTGGGATTTGCTGTTTGTCTGGAACACTGTTCTACTTCTGTAGTATAGCCTGTTTATTGCAGAGGTCCACCAGACCGGTGTCCTTGTCTAGGAGGAGTGAGTCTTGGTTTACCAGTGATGGCACAATCCATACATCCATGTAGGTGCTTATAGACTGCATTTGTAAATCTGTCTGTATCTTGAACAGTGTTTCCTCTTAGCATGGGGGCTGTGAAACCCCCCACTCCTGTCACTAGTAGTGTAAATTTAGCTGTAGGAAAGGTATACACTGTGGTATCTGTGGGTGGGGAAGATGCTTGAGTGTGGAAACAGTGAATAGTTCATGGTCAGATCTAACCAGTGACCGGTTAACCTCCACTGTGGTGCACCTGTTGCTCATATTGGTGATGACCACTTCTAGTAGTTTCTACCCCACGTTAGGGAGGTTACCACCTGATACAGGGCATATGAGGTGATAAATTCCAGGAAGCGCTGGTCCTGGAAGTGAGTACCGGAGTAAGTTTCCCAGTTAACGGTATGGTAGTTGACATCAACCAATGCCAGGGTGTGAGTTAGGACTGTCATGTTCTCCACTGACTCCAGGTAGGAGGAGTGGTGGTCCTGGGTCATGGAGGATGATCTGTAGAAGGCCACAGTTTAAAATGCAGTTGTGGCTGATGTTAGCTGCACATGGATGATCTCAGAGGTATTATGCTGCCCCACTAACATGGAGCTGTATGTACCCCTGGTAAATATGGATACAGCCCCTCTATGTCTGTGTCAGTCCATGTTCTGTAGCTGAAATGTGTGGTATGGGTTGTAGTCTGGTAGTGCTGGTGTGCTCTCAGGAGCCTTTAGACATATCTCAGTTACTGCACAGATGTTGATGTTGTCCATCCTGAGGAGTGCTGTGAGTGCATGCATGTTGTGATCATAATCCCTGGTGTTGAGTAGCATAACCCTCATTGAATCTGCAATTGTGCTGTTTATGGAGCTGGTATTCACCTTCGAGTCTCCCCTAAATAAGGCACCATGGGGCACCAATAGCCTTGGCCAATATTCCAAAGCCTAAGGCTGACACATAGGCCAGTATGGTATCGCTGCATGCATGTTCCCCATCTGTGCTTGTTTGTGATCTCTCCTGTAGGTAATCTACTGGCAAGCAATAGAAAGCCTTAAACTTATACAAGTCTTCTAGCTTCCAAGATAGGCTTTTGGAGTGACTAAGTATCAGTGTTCTGTATGTTCTTGCTGTACTTAACTGTTTCCTGACTACATGGTGAGTTCTCACTTTATATTGTGATCTGAAGGTCTGTTTATTCACATATTATGGCTGTGATGGCCTGCACATTAGAGGTTTACAGATAGCCTCCTACCTATCTGCCCAAGGGCAATTAGAAGCATAGCTACAGTGTGTTGGCTTCCCCACACCATTGATGAAGTAACTGAGCCTCTGTGAAGCATAGCCAATGAAGCAATTCCAGGCAGAGCTGCTGGAAACTGTTGAAGACTGGGGTTGTAGAGGATGATAGGGGCACTTAGTGATCTAAAGAGGACATGTTAATGTGACAATTCAACACCTTTCAATTCCCTCAACAGGTCTCACAGCTATCAAACTGGACAGGCTCCCCCACACCCTGGCTATATGGTTCTGGGACACGTGATCCCAGGAGTGTATATATTCTGTTACCCATTCACACAACAAGGTTTCCCTTGAAGTGTGTCACTGAGGGGCTGTGCCTAATGTAGTTAGGAATGTAATGTATTGTCTCATAGTACATTTGTTATATGTTGTTATTTCAAGAGTACGTGAAGCTCAGTGAGTTTGGGAGCCTCCGCCCTTTGCTTAGCCTAGCTTACACATAGAAATCATCTAAATAGGAAATAGGTGGAAGCAACATTAATGTTAATAGTGTAATGGTTACAGCATCCGCATAGTATCTGTGCATTCGAGGTTCCAATCCCGATAAAGGCAGGGATGTTTATCATGTTCAAAAGTATACGTTAACCACAGCTTACATATATAGGTAGTAATCGTCTGTATAATAAACATTTGAAACACCCATATAAACCCATGTGTGCTGGAGAGTACAGTCAACAGAGAATGTAATGCTATGTCAGCACATAGTGAGATGTTACTTCACTGATATGTATATATCCTGAGTAGTTAGCGGACGTGGCCGAGTTTGCACGCACAGGTTATATATTACAAAGTGTGTTTAACTGCTGCTATAATGTCACACAAACACTTTTAAACATGCTTACAACTGCTTAAATGATCCTTATTCTGGAGTAAAAAATATTTGTAAAGCATTGCAGGTGTTGAACCCTGAACAATGCACACATTAGTCATGGGACTTACCAGTAAGCCATCCAAGGTGTATACACGTTCACAGTCTTGAGACTACACCTTATGCCATATGCATTTCACTGTAATGATCACAAATGGGACAGTCACTTTGTGTACATATGTACAGTACATTGTAATGTACTGTAGTTTGTGAACCAACACATTCCAGTCTACATATGTATTAATGTTACAAATTAATACAAAAAAAAAAAATATATATATATATATATATATATATATATATATATATATATGTCAGTGATGTCTGCACACACACACACACACACAGACACACACACACATATATATATATATATATATATATATATATATATATATATATATATTATACAGTTACATCCATAGCCATATATATAAACATCTATGAACACACTTCGTGACACAGAAGCACTCCAAAGGAATTGGAGTGTACATAAAACACATGCAGCTCTGGTATTATAACAATTAATATTAACCTAATTCACCATAGAAGGGGTGGTTGTTGTGTATGTGAAGATTGGAGTGGGGGAGGGATGATGGGTAATGCAATCATGCATCAAGGAGGGCCTGGGTCGGATTTCCAATAAGTGAACTGGAGGGATATACATGGAGTATGGGGACAATGTAAAAAGGACACACAACAAGAACCTTTCTCATTCATAATACACCCTGTCATGTCACTTTGCAACACCTAATTTCACAAACATATGAACATTATCATGTAACAGACATATGTACACCAACTGACTGTCACATTTGTTTTCATTAGTGAGGAATGCCTGTAGTACAATGTATATTCTAAACACCATGACATTGGTACATATCTCAGATACCTTAGTGGTAAAGTTAGTAACTGTGGTGTCCATGGTCCCGGGTTCAAGGGCTGTTAGGTTATTTTGAGGGCCAGAATAAGGGCTGTTGGATGCAGGTGGGTTAAAGCACTCTTAAGCAGTTGTAAGCGGGTTTCCACGAGTTTACGCGACGGTAAGCGGCACTGAAACACGGTAAACGGAGAAGCACTTCACAGGTTTAACCTTTGCTTAACGTCACACAGACCACAGGCAAACCTGCTTACAACCGCATAAATGTTCATTATTCACACTTTCCCTACAATTGCCTACTCTGAGAGGTAAAATAATAACACCTTCCAGGAGTAGAACCTGCAACCATGTACTTCATTCTTAGAATAACTTAACACTAAACTACCTGGGATGTACCTATCCCAGTTGTGTATGCAGACAGGTTAAAACACAAAAGGGAGGAATGTGTTGAAATAGGACAACCCACCATGTACCCAATTAAAGGTGTATGCTCATATATATATATATATATATATATATATATATATATATATATATGTATGTATATATATGTATATATATATATATATATATATATATGTATATATATATAGATATGGATCCCTATCACATGGTCGACAGGCCATATGATTGACTTTCATTTGGTTGACAGTTCATTTGGTCGTCAAGCAGTTTTATGTGGGGGGCTTCACCCCACTAATGTGGGGCTGTGCCCCCCACACCCCCCTAACTATATATGTCAACTCCAGGGTCGCACAACATTGGGGAGAGGGGCAAATCTGCCTGTCGACCAAATGAATTGTCGATCAAATGAAAGTCGATCAAATGGCTTGTCGACCATCTCAGGTAGACCCATACATATATATATATATATATATATATATATATATATATGCCAAAAGTTAATCCACGACCTTAAAGAAAGGAACCGAAGCTCTGCTAGAGTCCAAAAAGATGTATTTTTATTTCTGAAATATTCCAATACCGTGAGTCACAGAAAAAATCACACAAGCGCTTTCGCTTAGGCAGTCCTAAGCTTTATCAAGTAAAAACAAGTTGCAGTGTGTAGTAACCTCCATTAAATACCCTAGCAATTATATAATTAATTAGTAAAATCTGATGCTAAAGTGCTCTGATAATTTAAAGTTATATGCTAAAAAATGATTATCATCACAATAACTCGAAGATGAAATATTTGCAATGACATGTGCACTTATATAAAAATGAAATAACCATAAAAAACATTTAAAATACCAGTTGCGTCAGTTTCTAAGAATAGAGATCTGTAGTCTCGTTGGGGTTGAAGATTATTAAAACATATTTGA
The DNA here is from genome assembly GCF_019279795.1 of Protopterus annectens. Classification (NCBI taxonomy): domain Eukaryota; kingdom Metazoa; phylum Chordata; order Ceratodontiformes; family Protopteridae; genus Protopterus; species Protopterus annectens. The sequence goes on along the minus strand of NC_056730.1, from coordinate 724,926,632 downwards.
AATGTGTTTAAACTAGTAATGAATTGATAAAAAATGCTTGTTTTACACTGTTAAAAATGCAGTTAAATATGCATGGGATATATTTAATGCCCATCTACGTAGAATTTCGTCTTGAGTTTGATTTATTGGTTGAAGTTGTGGAGCTGTGGGTGTTCAGTGATTTAGTGCACTATGTGGAGATATTCTATTATAGAATTGACTCAAGTACAAGAATTACAACCTAGCCCTCCTGAGCTTGAGGACCGGTTTGATGCTGATCATCCCATTCAGACCTGGTGGCTTCCCTGCATTCAGTCTCAACTGCCATAATAGTTCACGGTAGCCCAAGGTGGATTCCCAGTCCCCACCCCTTGCATCTGGTTCAACTTGTTCCAGGACTAGGAACTGGATTTTGGGTTCTGGGCAGGAGAGTGAATGTTTATAGAAGGCATTGGTTTCCTTCTTCTTGGTCATGTCATAAAGATGTTCGTAAATTCGTTTTCTTAATTCCCTCTCAGTTTTGCCCACGTAGAAACTTTGACAGTTGGTACACATCCCCAGGTATACAACTCCTCTGGTGGCACAGGTGTAAAATCCAGTAGGGTGTATCTTGTAGTTTCTAGACGGGAGGTAGGGTGCTGTCTCTTTGGATATGGCATGACACTGGGCGCAGGCGCCACATTTGAATGTGCCCAGCCTTGGTTGTTTTACCTTCATCTTGTTTCCTTGGTTTCTTTCAAATATTTCCTTTAAATTAGCACCTCTTTTACGAACAAAACTAGCTTTTGGTGGTATGTAATCCTTTAGTTCTTCAAAGAGGGTTAAAACTGGCCAATGGTGTAAAATTGTTTCTTCCAATTCATAGGAATTTGATGAGTATGTGTGTGCAAAACTCTTGATGTGAACAGCATCTTTGTTTTGTGTATTGCTGGGCACTGATTCAAATCCCCCCCCTAATATTGGTTTGTAGAGGGAGTGTCGTGCAGATTTTACCTCTGCTGCTAAAGTTAAAAATAATTCCAAGGGGTAACCTCTCTCCAAGAAAAGGTTTTTCAAAAATTCCACCTCGGATTCAAAGTCTTTCTGCGTACTGCATATTCTACTTGCTCTGATGAGCTGCCCCTTAATGATCCCCTTCTTTTGATATGGTGGGTGGGCACTTTCGAAGTGTAAAAAGGAGTTGGAGAATGTGGCCTTACGATGTAGCTTGGAGTGGAAGGTTTTCTGGTTGTAGTCCTTGTAGAGGGTAATGTCTAGATAATGAAGTTCGTGTTGATCCACTGTGTGTGTGAATTGTAAAAAATTAGTTGTTGAATTGATATGTGTAAGGAATTCGGATAGATTTTCCTCAGAACCAGACCATAAAATACAGATGTCATCCAAATAACGTCTGTAAAAAAGAATGTGATCTTCCCATGGAGGTATCAAAACGAATGTGTGTTCCCATATGTGCAATACTACATTTGCATAAAAAGTTGCACAAGATGCCCCCATGGCAACTCCCTTGTGTTGCCGGTATAATTCACCATTAAAAAAGATGAAGTTGTTGGACAAAACCATTTCCATCATCTCGGTAAGCAAGTTGGACATTTTGTTGCTGAGAGAGGTGTTCTGGCCGAGAAATTGGGCAAACCATTCCAAACCTTCTTGGTGAGGGATACTAGAAAAAAGATCTTTTATGTCCACTGTGACCATTAAAATGCCTGGTGAATAGCAAGAGGTAGGAATGTCCCGAAGGAAGTGCCAGGAATCCTTACAGACATGAGACAGTAAGGACGTGTATTCTTTAGTCATATAATCAATGAATTTTCCCAAAGGCTCAGTCACTCCACCTGCTCCTGATACAATCGGCCTGAATTGTAATGGGTTAATTCCTTTATGGGTTTTAGGTATCCCGAAGATGACTGGTATTTTGGGTTTTTCCACGTGAAGGTAGTTGTAAACCTTTTCATTGATGGCCTGTTGTAGGAGAAGGTCACTAAGATAATAATTAATCTCAGCGAAAGCAATGTTGATCTCGTTTCGTGAAACCGTCTCATACTGTTCATCATCTTGCAACATGGTGTGTATGTGGGCTTCGTAATCCTCTGAAAACATAAGGACAATTCCTCCTCCTTTATCAGGTTTCATGACCCTGATTTTTTCTTCATGCAGATGTTTTATAAAGCTCATTTCTTGTTCAGAAAAGTTTGGATGAAGTAAAATTTCTTGATTATTGTATACTTTCCTAAAGTCATTTTCCACTAATTTTTCAAAAAAGAGGATTATTGGGTGTAGTGGGGGATTGAAGAGGCTTGTACGCGTTGGGCCTGTTGCATTAAATGTTTGACCTTTAAAAATTAGATTTAAGTTGAGTGCTCTGGTAAACATTTTTAAATCAATCAAAGCTTGTGTTAAGTTCATAGGTTTAGTTGGGACAAAATGTAGCCCTCGGGTAAAAACATCAAAAGCATTTTTGGGAAGGTTCATATCAGTGTAATTGTATATGGTAAAGTTGTTTCTCCTTGAAATAGTGCAGTTACCCTCAATGTTATTAGAATATTGACTATGTAAACCTGGGTTTAGGGCTTGGTCAGTTGTGTGTTCATTCATGGTTGTTGGAACAGTTAATGTATGGTGGTTTGTTAATGAACAAAATTCCAAGACCTCGGTGCCTGCCTTTGTCTCTGTCCCCAAACCCCGGTCTGGCCGGGGTTCTGTTGAAAATCCTGGTTGTTAGTACCCTTTCTGCTCTTCTCTGCTAACCTTTCACTTCTTCTAGGGGGTTCTTCTTGTCTGTCATGTGTGTCACTAGCCCTATCTAAGTTTGTGGTGTTATTTTTGGAAGAAGTTCTGTTATAACCATACTACACACTGCAACTTGTTTTTACTTGATAAAGCTTAGGACTGCCTAAGCGAAAGCGCTTGTGTGATTTTTTCTGTGACTCACGGTATTGGAATATTTCAGAAATAAAAATACATCTTTTTGGACTCTAGCAGAGCTTCGGTTCCTTTCTTTAAGGTCGTGGATTAACTTTTGGCTTGTCTTTGGTTCTTTGTGCATTGCTTCATATATATATATATATATATATATATATATATATATATATATATATAAAGAGAGAGAGAGAGAGGGAGATACATAGAGACATGTTGATATATACAGGTCTACATATATATGTAGATATATAGATAGGTTAAAAACATCTACACATCTATGGAGGTACAGATAAACGTATGCAATAATATATGTATCTATATACATATACACACACATATATATATATATATATATATATATATATATATATATATATATATATATCTGTAGACAACATCTGAAGTGTTGATATCTGAGTATAACATGGACCATAGCAATCACAGATTCCACCCCCCCCCAAACAATATGAACATAATATGTGAAGAGTATATGCCAATACACTATTACAGATATGTTCTATGGACACAGTCATCAACACAACTGTAATGACCGCAAATATCCATGACAGAAATACACAGACAACTTTCATTTTGCAAAACTTTATTACATTCTGATGTATTGCCAAAAGGATTCAAGGACTAACAGTACCTGCATGCTATACAGGAAGCATTTAACAGTGCCTTAATGAATCAACCTGCAATTACCATAGTATTAGTTCACTAAGGGATAGGTGTTCACATAGGGAAAGAACACCCACACACATACAGACATTGTATAAAAGGGGTTCCTACACACCTGCATGTGCTATGTATACCCACCAACATCTACCCCACAACCAAAATAATTACACCAATACATACTGCCATACCATAACCAAATATTCAACTACTGTACAACATCTGCTGAAACCTTAACATACCTTTACACAGACACACTAACATGGCCCTATGTGAAATAGTTGCTGTTATACAATTGAACAGCTGCTGATGTAACAGGATTTGTATGAACTAATCCCGTTTCAGAGGGTTGAAAGGTTCATACACCAGGAAGTGTTACCGAGTACTGATTATCAGCACAGTATGATACACAGTAACACCAAACTAAATATGTCTGGTAAGCACACTGTAAACCCCCTAACATTATATGCATAGCTATGCAGCCTTGAGCTGGTCAAACAACCTGGCCAGAATGAAACATATGCAGAAGTATTAGGTACAGACAAACCCTGCACAAATAGCAATGTTCAGAAATATAACAGCAATACTCACATTTAAATCAAATCCTCTAGGCATTACACACAATATATTACTGTTCATCTCCATATAGCTGTTGCAATAGATTCCAAGCAACACTTTCACACTGTCTTCCTCACATGTAAGGCAAAGGGACAACGCCCAAGTGGAGTACTCAATTATACTCCACTGTAGCCATGGTATTGGCTGAGGCAGTAGCAGCGCAGCTGATGTGCATGTAATTAGCTACTTAGGAACACCAATTGGTTATCGGGATAGCACGTTACTGATCTGCAACTATAAAAGGTTGCCTTGTCACACATTCAAACCATCTGTATCTACCTGTAGGACAGTACAAAACACTGAAAGACGAACCAAAAATGAGTATTATACTAGTCAATAACACCTCCGATTACTAAGAAGGTGTGTATAACATATAGTATGTCTCTGTATGTAGTACCTGTTCTGTAAGAATTAAAGTGTAATCCATGCATATAGTGGAAATAGCGATCTTGTAGTGATGTATTATTGAGCAGTAGTAATGCTTGTAGTATTCTATGTATGTACTGCTGTAGGTCACACTGCAAACTCCACATACACCACAAGGGATGATATGGGCTTGGAACCCACCAATTCGCTTCCAGCCACTGCCAGTGTCAGGATTCGTCCAACAAGTATGTGCTATAACAGGGGATAGTATATGTCGATATATTGTAACAGTCGAAATATGTATGGGTGTATAAGTAAGATGAACATATTAAAGGTGGGCTTACCATGCAAATATGGTGTGCATTGTGGGATATTGTGCCAATAACTCTGTAATGTACAGTATTTTAGGCAGATCTGTATTCTATTCTTCATAGCAGTTGTGTTATGTTATGCAAACAGTAGTTATGTCTATTGGCAATTACAATACTCAATAACAGGATACATATCATTTGTATTCATCTGACAGTCTAGCAGCATGATAGCAAAGATAATTGGAAGAGCCAGGTAACCATCCATGCACATAACACATGTAATATCCACCTCTCTAGTATTATTTGCAAGCAATAACAGCTGTGCATGTGTACATGTTATGCAAATGTGTAGTGACCCTTGTTACAAGGCTGGACCTCTCTAGTATCATTTGCAAGCAATAAGAGCTGTGCATGTGTACATGTTATGCAAATGTGTAGTGACCCTTGTTACAGGGTGATCCTCTCTAGTATTGTTTGCAAGCAATAACAGCTGTGCATGTGTACATGTTATGCAAATGTGTAGTGACCCTTGTTACAGGGCTGGTTCTCTCTAGTATCATTTGCAAGCAATAACAGCTGTGCATGTGTACATGTTATGCAAACGTGTAGTGACCCTTGTTACAGGGCTGGTCCTCTCTAGTATCGTTTGCAAACAATAACAGCTTTGCATGTGTACATGTTATGCAAATGTGTAGTGACCCTTGTTACAGGGCTGTGCCAAATGGCTATGTGCACACCTACATATAGTGGATACTGAGAGTAAAGATGCACTGGTTGAATTACCAGGTTTGTGTAGCCCAACCTCTCATTGCCAACCTAACAGCCACTTGCACATACTGTATGTAAGGTAGTGCACAGCACTGGTAATGAAACAGGTTGCATATCATCTTTAACTCCAGTGTAACATCTGCAGTAGGAGTGTAAGTTGTAGGAGACAGCTGCCCATGTGTAATAGCTGCTTCATAGGTGATGGCTCCCACTATGATTATATCCTAATCATGTTGATAGTGGCATCAGAGTCTATTGATACATGACTCTGTTTGGAGAGTGGGTGTCTGTCCCCAATAGAGCTCATGGTCCTGGTGGATATGTGAGTATATACCCAGAGAAGGAAACAGACCTGTAGATACTTCCATCATCTGTAATCAACTAACATGATGTGATGTGTTCCTCAGAGGAGGATTGCTGTTAAAGGTAGCTACAATGTTTCCGTAATAGCCAGTGTTGTCACGTCCATAACACAAATATTTACATGTGAGCATCACTGTCTAAAACATCTTCATAAGCAATACGTAAACTAAATATAGTACTGAATGCTCATACAGGCATGTCCACTAGTCAGCTACCGGTGTTTACTAATGTCAGCTTTGTGTATGTGGCCATCCTGGGGGAATGTAATCTCTATGCCATGTACACTGCCAAACCCATTTAACACCACGCCTCACACATTGTTTGGGATGTAGCTACAAGGATAATCTGGAAGGCAGCCCAGTCTACAGCCATGACTGGACTGGACAGTCATGAGGTGAAGGTTAACACATGCAGCTCATCAACACAACCAACACATACCCTTTCCAAAACACAGTAAGGACACACACTACCAGAAATCACACACATTCACAGACTCTTCTAAGTATCTGGCCAAACAAGTGACCCCCCCCCAACTTGGAAGAGACAGACACTGAAATACACAAACTGTATGACATAGTTTGCATAATTGTGCCACACCTCAAACACATGGCTGGAAACATGCCCAACAATACTCATTTGTGAATGCAACCTCTAGCACTATGTTACACACCAACCTATACGAGGGCATACATACTGTCAGCTGCCTGTCTGCCATGATTAGCCACATACTCATACATTCAGACCACCTTTTGAACTACACACATGACTCTGGCATATTCCATGTTGTCATGCAGGACCTGTGATGCAGTAGCCTGAACTGCATGGAAACACATGTAGGAACTGTCAGGTCTTGTAGCCCATGCAGGTATGTCCCAAGGCCTGGGTAGCATTCTGTCATTGGCCAGAATGATATTGCAGTACAGGGACAAAAGGATTGTATTCCACAATTGTCTAGTGTAGTGGTGCAAGTCAAAGGGTATCCAGTATCTGTCTGCCTGGGATAACATGGTTGACAGACCATGATACTTTGCCAGGCAGGGCCTGCACCTGTCACCCTTGGGAATCTGGATACTGCCTAGGACTCATGCTTCCCCTATAGTGCCTTCATCATGTACAGTTCAAGTGAAGGTCCACTGCTGTTACAGGGACAGCCAAGCAATAAACTGTGTGTCTCGCTACACAATGATACATGTCAGAAACAGTATACGGGCACACATATGTCAATCCCTAACATGGAGAACATATCTGTGCAGTGGCTGAGACATGTTTCAATGCTCTGGAGAGCACACCTGCATGACCATGTTATAACACATACCTCACCTCTTGCCCATTATCCTTTATTGGAACACACGGGCCGCAGGTGTGTCCATATTCCTGAAGGATATGTCCACCCCCATGCTAATTGCACTTGCATAACATCAGATGCATTATGCTGAGCAACTACCTTTGTGCCAAAGTGGAATTCAAATTGCACCTTGAGACAGATCACCCACCAGGCCCCGGATTTCCCAACTATCATAATGTGCTGTAATGGGGAAGATTAGGTCTGAGACAGAACCATAATAATGGCTACTCTCAACTATTCCATTATGAACTGGGAAGACTCCTCATGTACCAACACCTGCGCTCAATGCATGTTGGATTCTGACCCCACTGACCTGGATCACAGTAGTCACACAAACAGGGCTAACAGTATGCTACACATCGTTAGTCTCCAACGCCAATGTTATGTTTCCTAAGAGCAGAGTTGTGACTGTCATGCACCCATGCAGATGGACAATGCATGTACAAATGCTGCATCCTACACAAATGAACCTTAAGCAGTCACATATGTGCAGTGATTGTGCCATTGAAACAGAACCAGGATTTAACCCAATACAAACAAGAAGGCAAACTGGTGGTACCATGCTTTAAACTGTACCACAGAAGGTAGTAACAGTTGCAAGAGTGAACACACATGAGTGTAGGTGATCCCTGGTCAGCCTCAGTAAGATGCAGATACACCATATAAAACCACACAAAGCTACTCTGAAACTGAAACTAATCAGCCACATATTATGAGGCCAAGCACAGAGCATTCTATAGCTGTGTCATCAGTCGAAATGGCAACAACAAGACCTGTTGTGCTGCACAGCACTATGGCATGGGAAGTACTGCACCTACAGAAATAGCACCCATTCATCCAGACAGGGTCTTGGAGAACCTAAACCTACTCCCACCCCCCAACAGTTACACTTAGTAATATATCCATGTACACTACAGGGCCCTTGTAATAACAACTATGCAGGTACAAGCTGCACACTCTAAAGCCATACATACAGCTTTCATTGGACCTGTCAACATCACAGGGTGTATCCTACACAAATGTAAGAACATTCAGCTATCCACATACACATCATGTTCAAGCATAGCTCCATGTCAGGCTGTGTACACACTGAATGGTGCACAGCAACAGTTATCACACCCCATAAAGGGAGAGACACCATTGATAATGGGAAATAGTGCACAACTACCCTGCTGAGTCTGGTCTGTAAGGCCATGATCCGTGATCAACATATTTGATGCACTCAGTACAGATGTAGATGACAGTAGGGTTGATATACACTGCATATCATGACCTTGCCAGGTCGTAGGACACCTTCACCCATACTGTGCTCCAGCTACACTCAGTAAACTAGGTGTATATTCCTATGTCACAGGAGTGGTTGGCAACTGGTCTGCTGGCAGAACTAACACTACAGAAGTTGTCTGACTAATACACGCACATCAAACTTGTGCCAGCCACAGTAATCCAGGGTTCATTCCTGGTAGTCCCCCTCTTTGTTATCTATACCACACAGACTAACACAGAAGGCATCAGCCTATTGATGTTTGCAAATGACTATGAACTAGGAACAATAGTCGACTCAATGTGTGCTGTGTTCAACATACAGAAGGGCCTTAGTGTGTCAGATGTGTGGTGTGTGATCTATGGCCACAACCTGACAGCTAAGTATTGCATTGTCATCCCCAATGTTACAATCCCTGTACCCATGAACTACCACCTAGGCAGCGGTCAGCATAATGGCAACTGTGTGTATGAGATGCAGCTGGACAGTACTCTTTTCTTTGATAGTTACTTTACCACACCAGACAGCTAGTCGTATGTGGCACCCCTAATCATGATAGAGTGCCATCCAGGAATATAAAGCTAATTGCACAGCCATACTCAACACCCATGTGACCCATAATAGATCACATATTTCTTTTACGGGTTATTGCCATGTGTAGATGGGCTACACTGCCCTTACCAATCCCTAGCTGCACTATGTAGCATGCAGCCTACCCTGAATAAAGCCATGTCCAACTCAGAGGTGTTGGACATGCTACACTTAACACATCTTGATCCCAAATAAACACATACTTCATGGACATCCACCTTTCTAGTTCAAGGATCACAACATGCCTGACAGATCTCTGTCCCATACACTTAACATACTCTTGCCATACTATGCATCCCTGTCCAGCGAAGCTGCACATCGCCCCTCTCTGTGACATGGTATGATGACTGCATGCCAAATATATCAGTAACCCTGTGGATCAGTTCTGTGGCACTGCTTGAACTGGCCACTGAAACTAACCTGTCTGTTGCCTACAGCTGTGTAACCTGTCTGCCTAGGCTCATAAATGGCCCAGGGCATATAGCCTACTAGATCTCTATGACCATACATGCTATAGTTGATATCCAACCCTGCAAATACCATCAGGCTAGCTATTGTCCCATGTGTTACATATGTGCAACACAGGCAATACATGGTAGGATGCTACACAGCTGTGCAGTGCCATGTAGATGTATATGGCAAAACACATACATGCTTGCAAGTCTGCAGGGTCACAGGTCATGTCCCTAATGGCTATGTATGACTATATATGTGACATATACAAAGCATTAAGGTCAATTGCATTAATGTGAACACATCCAGGCATGTACTGATAGGTAAAGACAGCAGTATAGGCAAACAGACATGCCCACATCAAGACAACAGCCACATGGTGTATGAGCAATGTCATCGCATGGCACACACATATATGGTGATAACATCACATCACCAGTAAGTGTCAAATGTGTGTGACGTATACATGTCAGTGGTGTTAGTGTCATGTAGATTTGCAAAGACATATATGTAATCTTAATAAATGTGGTACACATGTATGTTCAGCTGTACTTCTGTACTTCTCTGTGAGTTACTGTGACCAGTCTCCATCATTACGTCTTCCAGGTATGCCACGTAGCAGACTGCCAGCATACAGCTGCTTGGAGGATGAGGTCCTGGTCCCATACCTCCTCGACAACCATACAACACTCTTCAGCCATGTGCCACAGGATGCACAGCAGTGGGATGCCCCGTGGGAGGAACTTTGCAGGAGGGTAAATGATGTTGGTGGTCACAATCACACCTATCAGCAGGTGTGCTGACACTGCACTGACCTCATAAGACGGGCGAAACAGCATACTAATGCAATTGCCAGGGAACAAGGTGCAACAGGTGGGGAGCCACTCACCCAGCCCCCACTCACACGAACCGAGGAGCTACTGGCCAACCTGGGGACACCTGCAGACCTCCATCCACAAGGTTTAGCTGGTATTGTGGAGGTGGGTGTCTCTCAACCACAGAGCCTGGAGTTGCCTGGTAAGTCCCTACTGCACATATAACCCAACTATATTTCACATAGTTACATGTGTTACTGTACAATATGTAATGTAACATCACATGCAAGGCATGTATGCACACATGCCACATACTATAGTCTGCTTCTTTATGTATGCACAGATGTGCATACTCCATAGTATAGTGTATTGTACTGGCTTATGTGCTAACATGGACATTGCACCCTGCAGCTATCACACAAGCATGGATAATGATTTTACTGCTGTGACACTCCTGTTTAGATACCTCTGGCATTTTGCAGCGACAGCAGCCTGTGTCAGGTGAGATTGTTATTATTTACCAGGCTTGATAATGCATGTAACATATTACTTGCATGCTATCTGCCATAACACATGTACACATAATGTATGGTGGTCCTGTTAATGGACACCGGTCAGACCTGCAATGCATCACAGTGTTTACCTATGTGAAACAATTGAAGACTATATGAAACACCTACACTAAACCTTCCAAACTGTCATTGCCAGATGTGTGGACAACAGTGAATACAATGATGGAGGTGTGTTTCATTGTAGAGACAGGTACTACATATCAGCATTACACATGTTGGGAATACGAACAATACTGTACAGAGAGCATATGTGTGCACACACACTAAATGTGTTAGAACTGGAGTATGTCTGGCCCACATGATACACCTTTGTGGATTATACCCTTGCTATGAATGTCACAGAATGTCATGTGCTATCTGACATGTCCATGACATGTAGTGGGCTGACTGCAACACTGCTCAACTATCCTGCAAAACATGTTTCACATTGCATACATACCACCCTTTGTCTGCATAACCCTGTCCTCAGTGGAGCATATGACATCTATGGGTGTATGTCACATGGGATAACACTGACATGTGAAATAAGATGGTCATCACAACCATTGGACAGAACATGTGTACACATGGCCATGGAGGATGGCCAAAGACATGAAGCAACACACACAGTAGAAGTGATGTACATGCATGTACACCCTGTTGTACATTGGCTCGACACAATACAACTATGGCCTTTGTGTAATGGTGATATTGCAGATGTGAAACACTAAACATCATACAGGCCTGTGCAGAGCTTGTGTAGGCATAACATGAAACCACCACATAACATTTCTTGAACATCTTGAGTGTGTCACGACATGAAAGCATTCACCTATACAGTATCCAAATACATACATGTGTTGCACAGCATACACATATAACCACATCAGGCCACAGATGTAGTACATTCACCTTGCTGGTGTCAAACATCACTTTCATGCCTGCTCCTCATGTGTGTGAGGTACACAGATGGCATGTGCGACATAGACTACTGCTAAGTTAGCCATGTGTGGGCATAGTTGCAAGGCATCAGTAATATGGTTGCAGATGTGCAGGGGTGTCAGCCGTATACCCTTCTTTGACCTGTGTCACACATTCCACATTAGGGTTTAGTGTGTATACACCTCTGTGACGTGGGTCACATTCCACATTAGATATGTATTGTATGTGAACGTAGTCATGGCTATGCACTGTGTCAGTAGCTCACACTGTATAGCAATTGTGAAGCCACATGATGCCCTGCAATGGCTATGCACATCAGCTCAATGTGCAGTATGTCCCTGCATATTTGTAGGGTGGACAGACAACATTGCATCAGCTGAAGGCCCATGTTAGTATAACACATCCCTGCCTTGGGACACCATTGCCTTACTGTAGATTGGAAAGGACACCATTGTGTTACACATGTATGCATGTCATTCAACATGTCAGCAGAAGACATGTCATACTACATGTGATTGGCAAGGTCATATGCCACACAACAGGCCGGTATACTGTAAACCTGTCCTGGTCTGTGGCACCATTGCAAAGTAGGGACAGCCATGTCAAACATGTGTGTACAGCCACATGCACAATGTTTAGACTCAGCTCAGGGGTAGGTGAAATAATGTTGAACAGACATGCACTGTTTTGGGGGAGATATGCAAGCTAGGGCTCAGGCCAACATAGTATGCAGTCGACATACCCTTCTGCTCATGTCCTCACACATAGGGGCAGTGGCCAACACAAAGCATCAGTGACAGATGTACAAAGGTCAGTGATGGTCTGTTAACATGTGGTGAATGTTGCACACACCATGGCAGTGCGGTGCAATGGTGCAAAGTGCATGCATTGTGTTGTAGGTATGGGGCATAGGCTACTAACACAAATGGTGCTGGTATGTATGCTAACCACCACTATAATTGTTTAAGGTGCATGCCATCTGCTATAACACATGCATGCTGTTGTGTGCAACTCATGGATGTATAACTACCACTATAATTGTCTAAGCGGAAACTATAATTGTCTAAGCTGAATGCCATCTGCCATATCACCTGCATGTAGCATGTGTGTCTGTGTGTCTGTGTGTCTCTGTCTGTCTGTGTCTCTGTCTATGTGTCTGTGTCTGTGTGATTGTGTCTGTCTGTGTGTCTGTGTCTCTGTCAGGCTGTGTGTCTCTGTCTGTCTGTCTGTGTGTCTGTGTCTGTCAGTCTGTGTGTGTGTCTGTGTCTCTGTCAGGCTGTGTGTGTCTCTCTGTGTCTCTGTCTGTGTCTCTGTCAGTGTGTGTGTGTCTCTGTCTGTCTGTGTCTCAGTCAGTCTGTGTGTTTGTCTGTGTGTCTCTGTCTGTGTGTCTGTGTCTCTGTCAGTCTGTGTGTGTCTCTGTCTGTGTGTCTGTGTCTGTCTGTGTGTCTGTGTCTCTGCCAGTCTGTGTGTGTGTCTCTGCCTGTGTGTCTGGTATAACTTGTAATGTACAGTTCTTGTCTTCCCCTAACAGTTGTTGATGTAGATATGTTGCCCTCCTGTGGACCACCTGATGTTGGTGTCCCCACAAACTCTAGCAGTGATGATGATAGTATGATTGAGGCACAGGCAGGGTTGTCAGGGGCTGAATCTGTGCCATTGGTTGCCATTCCACCTGTCTCCCCCTCATCCTCGCACACAAGTTCCCCTGCCTACACATACCCCATCACCACTGGCCATAGAGGAAGGACAGTTGGCGAGTGGTAGCATGGAACAGGAAAGTGTGGAGACTATGGAAGGTGTGCCTGCACACCATGATCCCAGTCAACTGACTGGTGATGTCCCACACAGGCATGTGCCCAGTGCTGCTCGTAGGAGGACCACTGGCCAATATGCTCCTGCGAGACAAAGCACATCAGCTGGAGTTACCAGACGCATGTTTCAGGCTGTAATGGAGGCACAGGCATGTGCTGAATAGCACAACAGAGAAGGTCTGAGGCTTCAGAGGGCTGCTATCTGTTCATTAACTAACAACGTCCAGGCACTTGCAAATGCTCACCATCATCTTGCAGATGTTTTGGATAGACGATTGGGTGACATGGTGGGAGTCCTTGACTGTGGCATGTCAATCCTCGAGTGTGGAATGTCTGTGCTGGAACATCTGGTGGGAGTGAGGATTTGGGCACGTGGACGTAGGTCAACTACATCACCTGTTGAAGGTCTACGTGAACATGCTACTGCACATGCCCGTTCCCACAGTGGCAGTAGCAGCAGCAGTTCAGCTGGTGCTGTGCAGTCCATACCAAGACACAACAGGCCACGTGCACGTGGTCCTGGACAGTCCCAACAGGGACACGATTCCAGTGGACATGTTTCATCAGTCTGTACCCAATCTGGACCTCTGCCTGGTAGTGCCCATGCAACCCCTGGCAGGCACAGGTCATGTGGCCATGGCCGGACACAGTGAACTGTGAAACCTGCTTTGTACAGTCTGCAGCTGTCAATAATATCCCTGTGTAGGCCAGCCACATGCCAGACCTGTGTGCATGCATACACACACACCGGAAACAAATGTAGGGCACCTCAACACACACACACGCATAACATCCGCACACACCCAATGATATCACAGGCCCTAACACACACACATGATGTCATCTAATGGTGCAGCCTAGGCCTCTGGCAAACATTATCACCCTGTGCATATGATGATGCCTGTGCCGCATCCCTGTCATCTACATCATCGGAGCAGGGACATGCTCATATGGTCTGATGCACAGGGTAAACATACTCGGTAGGCAATTGTAGATTAATATTGTTGATTGGTGTTGACAGGCAGCAGACATACCATGTATTGCAGTTTCAGAATACATTTTGTACATTTGACAGTATGTATCATGTGTAACAACACTAACAGTGTGTTGATCTTGATGTTCTGCCTTCCTCTTTCAGATGTAGTTGCATGTGCCATAGGATGTCGCTGTTTGCGTTTAGTGTCCCATATGTACATGTTGACTACCCACAGGTCAGTATGACAATACCTGCATGCACTTTGTAGCTTCCACATCACAGTTATATTCTCCCATGTTTCAATTATGTTTACTTTTCTAATGATCCAAGAGCATGATAGCTGTGTAGTAAGCTACTGTGTTCAGAGCCGCCACATCCATAGTGGGTGACATCACAGGTATAGTTACCTGGTGTGGAGTGGAGGTAAAAGAGTGGTATGCTGGATGACAAGGGTAAAGGCCAGTGGAAATAGTGGGTTCTCATTGGGAAGCAGTAATACCCACTGCCCTGACAGGATGCAAATACAGACACACCACGGATTCACAGACACAGTAACCCACACTCTGACACACACACAGTTGCCAGTGTTTGGATAAGAACCTCAGCCTATGTGCATACCATCATTGTAGTACTACGCAATTACAAGAAGCTCCACAAAGATTACAAATGTACAGGTAGTCGGATTGGCCTAAGATCAAGGACATTGACAGGGATACTGCAGTGCAGTGAGTGTATGTTGGGGGGGTCCATCAGTAGGCTATGTAAGAAAAGGTCACACCCCAGGGTGTACATGTTAACAGGTGGTTAGAATGCCCATCTACAATTGATGATATTAACAGGGATGCTAGATTGCATTGAGTGGATGGGGGGAGGGGGCATTAACATTTCACTATGGTAAAATACAGCCTCACTCTAGGGACCGGACAGCCATACACATGGACAGCCATACACACACACACACACACACACACACACACACACACACACACACACACACACACACATACACTGTGGCATTCACAAAGATATAGACCTATGTCACACACATACAGACACTTTACATGTGTGAGGTTTAACCACCTGCCTATGCCTTTCTTTCTACACTTCACTCTGTACTGGTGTCAACAGCAGTGTTCAGGAGATTGAAAACATGTGGGATGTATTCCCAACCATACATGACATATATGGACACACACACGCCCACATGTGCCAGTACTGTGAATCAAACACCTGCCTGTCTCATGATAGGTATTACAGAATTACAGCTCTATCACATCCAGTACAAAGCTTACTGACTCTTTCCTTTGCCAACTGTGCTGCTATATGCACAATATATGCACAGGGGAGGTATTACTGTTACAGGTGTCATGAGGTTTGCCTTCAGTGTCACCCTTACAGCATTCACCATTGTCTGTCTTCCACTTCAGTTAACAAAACCTGACCTTAGCAGTTACACAGGTTATTGTAGGAATGGTTGTAACACACCATTGAGTTGTCCTCAGTAATCATTCATCTGCAAAGAAGCCCCACCACTTAGTAGTCATGTCCAAACATCTGTCTATACCTCATGTACAGCTTACTGTACTTAGAGCATATCACCATATACAGTTGGCAATGTTGAGGCTGTATTGCAACAGCATGATGTACTAAGACAACAGTCACCTTCAGACATCAGACACTGCACACACATGGAATCTACACAAACATCAATACATGTACAGATATGCAGTCTACATCAGTAAGTGCACTAGCAGGTCAAGTGGATACATTTCACACCTTCCCCACTCCATGTGTGAAACATAGCCGAGCATTACACCATAATGGATGTTGTATTCATGTACTGATAGGACACCACCACCTTCACCGAGTAGCCAAGTGTACATATATGACAACAGCACATATCAGCAAGACACACACAGCATTATTCCATGTCATGCTCCTATAAACTGTTACTTGATAGTGCCATGGTGAAGCCAGCATGGCACTGTAATGATCAACAGTGAGCACATCATATTTGCCACACACACCTCATATTTACTGGAAGAGTGCCAGCAATGTGCTCTGTTAGAGCTAGGCAGTACACTCATTAAAGCATGTGCGAGGTCTGTGGCTTGTAAACATCTCACCCCAGCATGTACTGGCTATTGTGGTACTACAGCTAATGTCCAGACAGCACACAGCATGCATGGCTTGCAATAGTTGACATGAGGTATATGTAGGAGCTGTGGCTACACATGGCTGTACATGTCATGAACATATCACCTGTGACTACACAGGAACATACAGAGCAGATCTGGTTTTCCCTGAGTCTGTCAATACAGTACTTGTGTAGGTCCTATGATCCTATTATTTGGGTATGTTTGTAGGCATTGCATTAGGTGGACATGTCTAATGACATACATGCCACATGGTGTGTTGTATGATATGATAGGTGTCATGGGTGACCAGTAGAGAAGGAATATTACCTCTGTTAACATAGATATCAAACCTTATGTACTGTTAGCATGCTATCTGCCATGTGCATGTGTGTAATGACAGTAGCCACCTGTATGTAGAAAGGATAACGAAAGCTATGGTAATGTAATTTATGTTGTATGCATGTGGGATGTACATATCCAGGGCACGTACAGTTAGGTCATATCCAACCATAAGGGTGTTGTTTACTGGTGTACAGCAACAGTCGACTGTGTTAATGTTGACAATATCCGAGGGACCCTGGTATGTGTACAACTGAGCTAGTTACAAACATTGGTATTATTGCATTGCATAATACATTTTGCAGCTGTGTCTGTACATGGTTACTTTGCACAGTTGATGTAGGCCTAGGTATAGTCCACCAATCGAGGGTTATCTGGTGGTCTACTGTACTTTGTCATACCACATATGGATGTGTGTTGGTAGTCTCGGGACAAGGTGGTGGATGTATATGAGGATACAACCTAGAATGCAGCATTTGCCACTGTCACCTGTACCTGACGCATCTGTAATGTGTTATGTCAGAGTAGTGGTCTTTACATGTGAGTAGCCTTTAGGAAGATGTGTACACCACCACCTGGAATGGTCCATACCACTGTTATGACCCACATGTCTGGATCTGAGTTATATGGTGGTAGTGCAATTGTGCACTACAGAGCCTTCAGCCAGGTGTTCCTCACTGCACAGATGTCAGTATTCCCCATTGTAGGTTCTACATTGAGCAAATGGATTACTAAAGTCACACATCTAGCACTGGTTAGCATAAGCATCCAATGAAATTGTCTTGCAGGTATCAGGGTATTACTTCTGGGGGTAGGACATTTGCCTTGGAATGCAGCTATATTGGTAAATGCGACCTAGGTATTATCCACACACACGTGAAACATGGATGCATGCGCTCTGTGTTGAAGGCTTGTCATTCAGTCATGACAGTCTGGAATGACAGACACTGAACAACCTCATAATAACAGCAGGACACTGGCTCATTGTTTTGGTCTCGCATTTGTCACTCGTACCATGACATCATTGCGAGTGGCAGTAATGTGCTTGGTAGCAAATGCCTCATGTACGGTGACAGACAGCAGCAGAAATTGTGTATATGGCCAATGTGAGATATACTTAGCGTAGCAGTCCTGCTAATAATAACAGCTACTAACACAACCGGTTGAGGTCATTTTGACACCTGCACCTCAGTACCATTACACAATGTGGCTCACACATTATGCTTGCACATACCACTGTTCCACATATAATGCCACTGTCCACAACCTGCTATCAATGTATGCCTTTCAGGGCAGCAAGGTGTGTGACACATGCTGTAGGTAGCATCCACCTGTATGTCCCAGGTAACCTATTGTCTGTCATGTCCACACATGCATGAATGTGTATACTTAACATATATATGTCAGTATTTGATGTACATGTATGCATGTGTATCACACAGCACAGACACAGATATATCATTTACGGGCCACATACAGGTATCAGGTAGTAAACCAGTATGATGTGCATATATACTGACACGTAAGATGTACATAGCTGTAAACTTGTGTGTTTACAATAGGAGTCCATTACAATGTTTTCTGTATATGTAAGTGTATGAGCATGCACACTGTGGCCTTCTGGGGTTAGAATCGGAGTGCATCCTAAACAGCCCTGTACTACTAAGTGTATGAGCATGCCCACTGTAACCCTGTATAATGATAGTAGTTGTCCGTTCCACAGATGGCCATACTCCAGTTCAGGTTCCTGTTGTGCTACAACTATACCTCTCAGGCCTACCTGCAAATGATGTGTCTTGTCTGTGCATACAGGTTGTAATGGACACCTACTTTAAACACACAGGTTTACAGCTATGTACTTCATGACTGTCAGTCTCCCTGTTGTTGTCCTGAATCTTAGAAGAGCAGTCTGACTGCTCAGGCTGTGGATTGCATTGCATTACTGAAACTAAGTGGAAATTCGTTAAGATTCCAAGAGCAGGATAAGTTATTTCTTACACATTTCACTGAACTGCACTTCTGAAACACTTATAATTGTGCTATACAGTTGATCTACTACATTTTGCACTGTTATAAAGCTTTTTTATTGTTTCATTGCATTTAAGTACTGTTTTATACTGTTTTTAACTGTATTTTTCATTGCTAGATACTGTTTCATTACTCTAATTCCATGTTTACTGAACTACTTAACTGTAAACTGCTTTTTCATACTGTTCATGCCAAAAAATGTATAGTCATACCCTTCGGAAAAAACAAGGTAACCCCAAGCTAACATATAGGTGGCAATCCATTAAGCACAGAAGAGGTTATCAGGGACCTGGGGACCCAGGTTGACAGTGGCCTTTCTTTTGACACTCACATTGCTAAAGTGGTTAGAAAGACCTTCTACATTGCCCACCTGATCATGAAGGGATTCACATCCAGATCAAGTGAGGTCATTGTTCCCCTGTACTCTTCACTTATCAGACCAATGATCGAGTACAATGCCCCATTCGGGATGTATCTCACCCGACACCTGCAGCAATTGGAGAGACCCCAAAAGTTCCTCACCAAAAGGATAAAGGGACTCCAAAATCTGTCATATGCTGCCAGACTGAAGAAACTCCAACTCTATTCAGTCGCATACCGCCTGCTCAGAGGTGACCTGTGCCTGACATACAAGGCCATGTCCAACCTGGAATTAAGGGACATGCTCCACCTCAAAAAATCCAAATCTACCAGATCTACTAGAGCAAGCGACTTAAACCTTAGCACGGGTATAAATAGGACATGCTGGAGGGATAGATTTGTCACCCAGAGACTCCCTATGCTGTGGAATAAAATCCCAGTCCATATGAGGCAGAGCACCTCGCTGGCTCTGTTCAAGAGATATCTTGACCGGTGGATGGGAGATCGTAGGTTTACCCCGGGAATCATCTCTGTGTCACTGATGGACAGA
Source organism: Protopterus annectens (assembly GCF_019279795.1). Lineage (NCBI taxonomy): Eukaryota > Metazoa > Chordata > Ceratodontiformes > Protopteridae > Protopterus > Protopterus annectens. Next base: position 724,906,467 of record NC_056730.1, on the reverse strand, counting down.
GGCACAACAAACTAATGGGCACAGTATTTTTTAACATAAAGGGTGGCGTAAGCCACAAAACTTTGGGCTAGGCTTATAAATGCCTTAGGGCAGATAGCCTAGTATAAACCTATGAACCTATGAACCTATGAGAGTTGTATTTTCTGTTTGTGAGTGCTCTATCCGAGCTTTTCTGTGCATTTTTGATTTTTTGAGGTTTCTATGTTCTACAGCTAGGAACTGTAATAGTGTGCATTACTATAATTGTCTGTTTACAGTTAAAAGCATTCTCTACAGAGTCTGCTTTTGCTCCTTGATCTGTTTAAAACTTTAATTTAGTGGCTACAGCTAGGAACTGTATTCCCACCCACCCTGCCTAGTGTCGTGGTGTTCTTATACTTGGTGACTTTGCAGTTGCCCACCCATACTGTATATTTGATCTGTGACACTCCTCCCAGTCTAGTGTCATTAGCTCATTCAATCTAATAGAGACCATTTGTAAAGGCCAACCCACTCAGATTCTTAACATTGAATTAACTTCTGTTCCAGCTTTCTCCATTTCCACTTTTACTGAAAAAAAAATTCTAAGCTTGCTTCCCCCCTTTCCTGTGGCAGGTCTTGTCCAGATATGGATTTGCTGTGTCCAGGACAGTTTGTGAGATCCTGAGCCCCTCCCCACTTAACTAGGGTTAAACTATTCCTGGCGCCATAAAGTCTGTTCTTCAAATTTTCCCTTGCAACTTGCCAGCTTTTTAGTTTTAGCACTCAAATCTGTTTCTTTGAGCTCAGCACTTGTTCAGAACTCATTGTAAGCACTAAATAAGTTACAAATTACTACAGCACTCAGCTTTTTCTCACTTGTCTAGAGGAAAACAGTTTTTAGTACTTAATAAATAAGCACCTATTCAGGCATGTCTAAAGGTCAGCTCCAGGTGTTTTCTCCTGTCTACCTGATGATTCTGGGCATCTTGGGACAATGCAGCAGTTGCCTCATGTACACAGACAACCCTCTCCTCCTACCACCCAACACTATGACCTGTGAGAGATGCACTTATATAGCCAAACTGGAAGCAAAGCTCTCTTCACCGAAGACTGGACTAGACAGTCAAGAGGAGAAGACAAACACTTGCACAGCACCACACTCATCACATAGTCCCTCAAAACCTACACCACCAAAACACACACACAGAAGCACAAAACACACACCTACATTCCTGGAGGCTCTCAGTAAAAGCCTGCCCAAACAACAGAGACCTCCAAAGCAATAATGCAAGCAACCTCCACCCCCCCCAACACTCTAGTCATAGGTGACTCTATAGTCAGGCACACTGATGTTCCACTCACCAGGCTAAACAAGGAAAAAGTTACTGTCAGCTGCCTCTCAGGTGCCAAGATCTGCCACATAATGCACGCACTCAGGTCACTCCACAACAAATACAAATATGACTCTATCACTGTCCATGTTGGTGTGAATGACCTGAGACGTACCTCCCTGGACTACATGAAAAGAGACATGGAGGAGCTCTCCGATCTTATAGCCCAGGCAGGTATGACCCTAGCCCTGAGTAGCATCCTGCCATCACCCAGAATGATACCACAGTACAAGGATAAAATGATTGACTTTAACAATTGGCTAAGCTTCTGGTGCCATTCTAAGGGAATCCAGTATCTGTCTGCCTGGGATGACATGATTGACAGACCACGCTGCTTTGCCAGAGATGGCCTGCACCTGTCGCCCTTGGGATTCCGGATACTAGCTAAGGCTCTTGCCACCCCTATAGTACCTTTTTGAGGAAAGGTTCAAATGACAAATTCACCACCATAACAGGTACAAGCAAGCAAAATCTGAGGGTAATGCCACTCAATGTTAGAAGTCTAAACCTCCAAATGCACTCACTCGAGGCACTCCTTAAAATGGAGAACATTGACATCTGTGCAGTGACAGAGACCTGGTTCAAAGCTCCAGAGAGCACCCCTGCATTACCAGGCTATAATTCATACCACACCTTTCGGCCACCAAACGTGGACTGAAACACTAAAGGTGGAGGTGTGTCCATATCCATTTAGGATATCCACACCTCCAAGCTAGTTGCTCAGCATAATGCATCCGAGATTTGTCAAGTTCAGCTAACTCTGGGCAAAACCACAATCCAGATTGTAGCTTGCTACAGACTCTCCACCATGCCTCAGGATTCCCACTCCTCTTTTCTTGATACACTGGAAAATATTAAGGTACAACCCAACACTCTAATAATGGGTGATTTCAACTACCCTACCATTAACTGGGAAAACTACTCATGTACCAACTCTTTTGCTCAACGTTTTCTGGAAATCATCAATTCCAACTCCTTGGATCAACTTATCCACACCCCCCACCAGGGTCAGCAATATTCTAGACCTGGTCATCATCAACATGGGTGACCGATGTTCCACACCAGAGGTCAGCTCCTTGTTAGTCAGATCTGACCACAAGCTAATCACCCTAGACATCCACATCCTGCTCCCACCCCCCCCCCATTAGGTAAACAACTATAAAAAATTTCTCCAAAGCCAGCTTCACGCTTCTTAAGACAGAAGTGGCAAACTTCATGACACCCATGCAGATGGACAATAGAGGTACGGCTGCTGAATCCTACACAAATGCACTTTATAAGCACTTACATGAGTGCATGGATCATGCTATCTCTAACAGAACCAAGATGCTATCCTCCAAAAAAAGGAAGCCAGTCTGGTGGTCTTCTGCCATAAACAACTCTACAACAGAAGAAAGAAACTGTTGCAAAAAAGAGTAAAATCCCACGATTGGAGGAACTCCCTGGTCAGCCTCAGTAAGAAGCTGAGATCCCTCATAAAATCCTTCAAAGCTAGTTATGAAAACAAAATTGCCACTGATTCCAAAGACAACCACAAAGCATTCTATAGCTATGTTAAGAATCTCAATGGCAACACTCAAATCTGCTCTGAGTTACAGCACAATGACACTAAATATGCAGAACCAACTGATATTGCCAACATTCTGGCAGATAGGTTCAGTGCTAACTTTACCCCCCTCTCACCCCCTAAAGGGCCCATCTTTATACAGGAAGAATGCAAAGTTCCTGTAATCACGGCTGCACAGGTAAAAACCTTACTCTCCAAAGCCAAGAACACAGTATCTGTGGGACCTGACAACATCCCAGGCTGCCTTCTACACGAACTACAGAATGAACTGGCACCTCACCTAAGTACCATGTTCAATCATAGCCTTACCTCAGGCTTTGTGCCCATTGAATGGTGCACCGTGACGGTTATCCCACTCCACAAAGGGGGGGAAGGCCACAACAGATGCTGGGAACTACCGCCCCATTAGCCTGACGAGCCTGGTCTGCAAGGCCATGGAACATATCATCATGGAACTCATAAACAAGGACATTGGAGATCTCCAAACTCTGGACCCCACACAGTTCGGGTTTGTAAAAGGCAGATCATGTCTCCTAAACCTGATAGAGTTCTTTGAAGTAGTCAACAAAGCCATGGATGAGGGTAAGGTAGTTCACACAGCCTATCTAGATCTCGCCAAGGCATTCAACACCATCCCCTGCTCTGGAATTATAGATAAACTCACTAAACTAGGTATTAATCCCTATCACAAGATGGGTTGCCAACTGGCTTACTGACAGAACCCACACTGTGGAAGTAGCAGACTCTAAATCAGACTTCAGACCAGTGACAAGTGGAGTACCACAGGGTTCAGTCCTGGGTCCTCTCCTGTTTGGTATCTACATCTCTGAAGTACAGGCTAACACAAAAGGTCTTTGGCTAACTAAATTCACAGATGACTGCAAACTAGGAGCCATAATCAAAACTCCTAACAATGTGGACATCCTACAAAAGGGCCTCACTGAGACAGATGCCTGGTGTCAAAGCCATAGTCTCAAGCTCAATGCCAGAAAGTACATTGTCATCCCCTTTGGTAAAAACTCTGTACCCATGAACTACCACATAGGCGGTAGTCTACTTAACACCGAAAGTGTGATAAGAGACCTTGGGACACAGGTGGACAGTAGCCTCTCCTTTGATAATCACATCACCACAGTGGTCAGGAAATCCTTCTACGTGGCACCCCTCATCACAAAAGGTTTCTCATCCAGAAAAAAAGAGGTCATTGTTCCCCTGTACTCATCAGTCATTAGACCCATTATAGAGTACATCATCCCTTTTGGTATGTACCTCACAAGACATCTACAACAACTGGAAAGGCCGCAAAAATACCTCACAAAGAGGATTACTGGCCTTAAATAGATGCCTTACACAGACCGTCTCAAAAAACTCCAGCTTTACTCCGTCGCATATCGCCTACTCAGAGGCGATCTCTGCTTAACATACAAAGCTATGTCAAACCCAGAGCTGTTGGACATGCTCCACTTAAAGAAATCCCAATCCCTCCGAGCTACATGCTCTAGGGACCTAAACCTTGTCACCACAATAAACAGAACATGCTGGAGGGATCGATTCCTGTCCCAGAGACCTCCCATACTCTGGAACAGACTACCTATCTATGTCAAACAGAGCTCCTCATTAGCACTCTTCAAGAAAAGTATTGATGATTGGATGGGTAATAGGAAATTAACCCCAGGCATCGCTTCTGTGGTTCTGCTTGATAGGGGCACAGGAAAATAATTTTCTTGGGTGGCGAAAGCCAGGGTACCTTTTTGGATAGGCTTGTATAGGGCCTAGGGCCAATAGCCTAGTAACTACCTATGAACCTAATCTCTGTGGCGTGTCTTGTAACTGCATAGTACTATAATAGTAATCTGTAGATAGACAGGAGTTCTGATCCCACCACTGACAACTGTGTATGTGTGTCTCAGCAAATGCCTGAGTGTGTGTGTCAGCAAATGGCTCAGTGTATGTGTTTTTGTGTTTGCATCCTGTCATGAGAGTGGGTTTTGCTGCATTCCAAAGAGATACCTCCTTTTGCACTGGCCTTTATCCTTGTCAACTGCTAAACCTCTCTCTTCCCCCCTCCCCACTGCAAGTAATCAGTCCTGTGATGTCACCCAGCTGAGAAGTGGAATCAGAGTAAGTGTGATTGTATGTATTCTGTGGCACATACCCCAACTGCATACCACTGTACTAGTTACCTTTACATAGGCAAAATGTGTATGCACAATACTGGCAAGTGTGTGCATGTTTGTGTGTGTGACTGCCTTGTAGCCAGGCATACACACGTGTAATGTCTTTTAGCACACCATGGTAGCCATCTGTGATGACTGGTGTCTACAAAGTATTACATAGTTAGGAATGGTAAAGAATACACAGTCCATCATGACTACAGTTGGGTATATTATTTTCCTGTGCCACTGTTGAGCAGTGACACAGAATTGGTCGCTGGGGTGTTAGTCCATCCCCATCATTCCCCCACCCTAACTCCACAATCCCCAGTGTAGATTACATTAGCCATCATTCCTCACCCTAAACTCCACATACACAACAACCATCCCTTCTCTGGTGAACTGCTTAAGATTTAAATGTTATAACAAAAGAGATGCCTCTGTTTTGTGTACACATCAGTTCCTCTGGAACCCTTCTGTGTCACAAAGGGTGTTCAGATGTGTGTGTGTGTGTGTGTGTGTGTGTGTGTGTGTGTGTGTGTGTATGTGTGTATATATATATATATATATATATATATATATATATATATATATATATATATATATATATATATATGGCTATAGCTGTGTCTGTGTATATGTATATATATATATATATATATATATATATATATATATATATATATATGTGTGTGTGTGTGTGTGTGTGTGTGTACACATCCCGTAGGTGCATATATATATATATATATATATATATATATATATATATATATATATATATATATGTAGTGATGATAGTTGTACAGATGTGGAGTTGTCTTTGTTGCTTCACAAATTACAGTACATTCAAGGGTACTGTACATATGTACACAAAGTGACTGTCCCATTTGTTTTCAGTACTGTGGAATACCTGTAGTAAGATATGCATGACAGACTCCATGCAACATGTGTACAACTCAGATGGCTTGGTGGTACATCCAGTGACCTCAGTGTGCATGGTCCAGCGTTCAAGACCTGCACGCGTTGTTGATACTGTCAATCAGGATGGCATAAGGCAGGTGTAAATGTGTTTTTGTGACAGTAAGCAGTGGGTACACACAGGTAACAAACATGTACAACTCGGAGTACACTTGAAATGCCTTTCTTTGGCAGTCCTGCTGATGTCATCCACCTAGTAATACACCTCTTGGATTATCATAATCCAATAATCTCCATGGCACATGCTGTAACTGCATAATGCTGTAGTGTGCTAAACTAGTTTGGTAGGTGTTCTAATCCCCGACAGTCCAACTGCGTGTGTGCCTGCTTGTTAAACAAGCAATGCTTTTAGAATATGCACACTCTTTACAATTCACGTGCCCATCTTTAGCAATCCTGCTGATGTCACCCACCCAGAAATACACCTTTGGGATTACTGTAACCCAGTAATCTCCGTAGCGTGTGCTGTAACTGGGTATTGCTGTAGTGTGATAAACTAGTTAGGTACAGTTTCTATTCCAAGAAAGACCAACTGTGTGTGTGTCTGCCTGAGAAAGTAACAATGCTTTTTAGAGTATGCACACGCTTTACAATTCACAAAACCACCTTTGCCATTCCTGCTGATGTCACCTACCTAGAAATACACCTCTGGGACTATTGTAACCTAGTATTCTACATAGCGTGTGCTGCAATTGCATATTGCTGTAGCGTGATAAACTAGTTAGGTAGGGGTTCTATTCCAAGAAAGACCAACTGTGTGTGTGTCTTCCTGAAAAGGTAATGATGCTTTTTAGAGTTTGCACACTCTTTACAATTCACATAACCACCTTTGGCATTCCTGCTGATGTCACCCACCTAGAAATACACCTCTGGGGACAACTGTACCCCAGTATTCTCTGTAGCGTGTGGTGTAACTGCATATTGCTGTAATGTGATAAACTAGTTAGGTGGGGGTTCTAGTCCAAGACAGGTCAACTGTCTGTGTATCAGCCTGAGAAAATAACACTGTTTTTTAGAGTATGCACACTCTTTACAATTCACAAAACCACCTTTGGCAATCCTGCTGTTGTCACCCACCTAGTAATACACCTCTGAGATTACTGTAACCCAGTAATCCCTGCAGCGTGTGCTGTAATTGTGTAATGTTGTAGTGTGATAAATTAGTTAGGTAGGGGCTCTATTCCAAGACATGGCAGGTGTGTGTGTGTACTTGACAATCAGAGCCTGTGTGGAGGTGGCTGTGAGTGTCTAACCACTGGACATGTTGGAGGATGGATTTTGTTGTTTTCCTATATGGTGTCCATATTATATGTCACAATGTCCTCCTCACGAGGAGTACAGATGTCAATCAACCAAGGGACTGTGTTGGCAAGCCATACCCCTACATCTGGCAAAAGGCTTGGTGAACACGTTATGCAACCCTACTATTACCTGGAATACATTCTGAACCTATGTGTCATACACAAACACACTTGCCTTGAATATCTCGCTATGTTGCTAGTACCCTGCACATTGATGACAGATAGTAGGCATAGTGTGATTGCAGTGGGCTGCAGAGAGCATGGCACCCTGTCCAGCAGTACAATAGGCACATAATTGCGGATAATGTGCCTTCACTATGTTCCCCACTGGATGCCTGCAACATATGTGGTGCCATCAAATGTGATCCACAGAGGCCATACAATGCCTTACACATGTGCCCTGTATGGACTGATGCCACTGACACCAGAAAATACCTGTATCATGCTATCAATGCAGGTGCAGGGTCAACCTGCTGTCTATAAGCAGGTCCTGCCACACCAGGCCAGTACTGGCATATCTGAGGATAACAGTCTGTGTACTCAACATGTGCCAGCCAAACCAGGTACAATTGTACATGTCACTGTACATTATTGTGGGATGTGCACATCCCAGGCAATGTCCATGTCAAGGACTATCAAACACAGACACGGCATGCATTGCAAAGCAATGGCCATACACAATGGTAATCAGGATGTCAGGACTGTTCATACAATACCCTTCTGTGTGGGACATTGCAGGCACTACACCCCTGTACCACACTGCACACCATTGTTGGGTGGCATGATGCCAGTGATTGCCCCTCACCCAGCCTTGAACAGCCATCTTGCACAGCCAACTACTACACACCCATGAAGCAATGAACACATGCATGTCAGTACTGGCACCTTGTGTCTGTGTGTGGGGTAAGATGCTCCCAACCACAGTCACACCCAGTATAACTCCCATTGGCATACTGACTTATGTCACACACATTCACATGCCCTAGCCCATAGAACTCCGGATATCCCCTGTGGTGCATGTAGTACCTGTGCATTACTGCAGTGTGGCAAACTAAGTAGTTAGGAAGTGTATTTGTGGGCCTGGCAAAGTGTGTCAATGTGAGTCCATTAGAGAGTGTGGTTGTGCTGACAATGACATCCGTTCATGTGGACAGCCATGTGTGCTACACCTAATGTATGTCTACTATATCTCTGTTGCAGATGTCACTCACCAGCACACATATATGTTCTTACAGCACACCAGCATGTCAGCTTTGTGGCACATGGAGTAACTGCATGCACTTGTAATAGTAATGACTAGTCAGTCAGGGGTTTGAACCCCTGTACTGGTAGGTGTGTGACAGATGATGCTTAGGTGTTAGTCTCCAAGCCCTTCTCTGATGTACTTTGCCTCTTTCTGTCCCTCCCGCACACTCTCTGGTGGATGTGGAGTTATACATCTGCTCAGCAACAGCTTGTGTTTTGTAAGTGATGGTCATGATTAGGTGATGGCCTCTGCACCTATTGCAGTCCTCCTCTAGCTGATTGCATGTGGAACAGCTGTGATGATGTTCCCATAGCCAATTACATGGAAACTCAGTACAATATCTAGGAACATCATGTTGGTGTTTGCCCATGACAGTCGCTGTGTGTGGAACCTGGATCTGGTGTTTGGTAAACAGCATCACAGATGATATCTGGATGTTCCTCAAACAACATACACAGTGGAAAATAGCCTAAAGACAGGTGGGTGATGTGCCAGACATGACTACAGCATGTAAGTGTAGCTATGCTTCATTGAGACTACTGCCAGTTTAACAAGTTGTATGTGGTAATGGCTATTCTGCATGTTTTAAAACTGACAAGACAGTGCTCTGTTTGTGAGGGAACCCCCATCTGTACGGCCATTTGTGGACTGGTCAGTGTGTGGAACCATTTGTTTCCTGTGTTACTCACTGAACACACATCTGTGAACTGCAGGAGCATAGTGTGATGATTGCAGTCAGTACATGGTGCTAGTGATGAGAGTTACTGCCATCGCATCCCTGATTGGACATATGTCACATGAAACAGTGGTATGATAGTCACTGTCTGGGGTTCAGTGACATGCCAATAATGGGCCACTGTTCATAGCTGCAGTCACAAGTTTTCTACACTTTGTACAGATGACATGCAGTATATATGCATTTGTTGCGCTCCCTCTGCAAATGTATACCATCTGTTGTGTTGGGTTGATGATCATATCTATGCATGCTGTTATAAGTAATCCTGAATGCTGTTGACTATTACTAAGCCATATTTGTGTTATAACTGCAACACCATGGGCTGTATGAGTTTGGAGGTCCTGGCAGAACCTCCTGTCCCACTTCAGCTGGTCATGGCACTGGGCACCAGCACATCTGGGGCCCTGCCTTGGACCTCCACCTCTGTTGGCTCCGCACCACCTTCTGGTGGAATCGCCACTGAGGATGGGGCTTGTTACCCTGAGAGCAGGTCCAGGCAGGAACTTGTCTGCTGTCATACAGTCCCGGGCATGGTGCATAGAGAACTCAATAAGGGGTTTTGAGGCCAGGTATGCCAGCTTGAGGGCAGAGTGTCACATTTACAGGGTGAGCCTGCCCCTACTAGACAGCCCCCAGCACTGCCACCTTTGCAGCTGTTTTGGTGCAGTGGTGGCTGTCCATGGCTGGGGACCTCCGTCCCACTGTTTCCATCTGGGGACTAATGGGCTTGTGACTGCCAAACACCCCTCCCCATCCAAGGTGTATGCCCCCACATGTGTCATATACCGACTCTGTATGCTGTCTTGTCTGTCATCCTACCCAACCTATCCTCCAGGAGCATACCTACTCCCGTTCCCCCACATCCCACTCTCACCCTACGGAAACAAAAGGCCAACCAGTTCCTAGAACAACATTTGCCCCATACATAGCTGTCCATTTCACACAGGTGTCGACACTGGACACATGTAACCCTTTTAATATGTATCACAACATACTCCAGTTGTCCTCACCCCTGTCTCTCAGGCATTATCTTTTTCATGTTGATGATGTCGCACACAGAACCTTGCAAAAGTATTGTTCTCACATAATGATTGGACAGGAACTGTTGTGTTAATGTAAATAAAATGCACAGAGTGATGTATTTGGCCAATGTACAAATTGAGTGTATTAATGACACATGTCTGTCTGAGGGGGTCTTGATATTACATAGGACAACTCCACTACATACTACAGGCATTGCTGGTGTTTCCCTTTTCATTCCTTTGTAATGCTTTGTTGTCACATGGGATGTTCTTGATATATCTATTTATATATGTATGTATCTATATCTGGACATAAACACACACACATACATCTACATGATGGAATACATTTCCTATACTGTTGAATGACTGCGCTGGATGATATGTTTGTGATAACATCCAACATCTGTATGTCTGCCGTCGCTTGGTGGTAAATCACATTACCAGTGTGTGCAGGGTCCTGGTTTCAAGCAGTTGTGAGCAGATGTGCGTGGGTTTGCACGAAGCTAAGCAATGCTAACTACCAGTTACAATTTCTTACACTCAGTTTGCCTCTACATTGCTTCACCAGTGTAATACTGGCGGCCAAACAGGATTACACCCGCTTGCTCCCACACTCGCAAATGCACTGCATTTGCTGTTTGCATCTGACACTCACACCCCTAGGTGGGAGTGAGGACTACGATATTACCTTGTGATGCTTATTACATCGGATTACATGCCTACAGTATCGGGAATGTCTTCCCATTAGGCAAAAGCATGCCGTTCGACTGTACGGAATCCGCGGCCTGTCCAGAGTTTGATTCATATTATTGGTTTGTTCTTTTTACAATCTGCACCTGTCTAGCTAATACATGGGAACTGACACTCTTCAATACAAACAAGTAATTGGGTTTTGGAACCCACATCCTTCAGCCGAGTTATGCTACTGCATACCTAATATTCTATCATCTTTCTAAGGTTGTAAGTGGAATATGTGCTTTCTGTCTGTATCAGACCTCTCAAACAATTGGGGACAAATATCAACTGAATCAGGCACACGTCATAACAACATCAGGGACACATTTAAATTATTAGTGCTATTAACCTGACATATTGACAGACTCAGAGCATATGAATTCATAGGTTCATAGGTAGGTACTAGACTATTAGCCCAAGGGCCTATGTAAGCCTAGCCAACAAGGTTCCCTGGCTTACGCCACCCAAGAAAGTTATTTTCCTGTGCCACTGTCAAGCAGAGACACAGAAGTGATCCCCGGGGTGTATTTCCTATTTCCCATCCACTCATCAAGATTTTTCTTGAAGAGTGCTAATGAAGAACTTTGCTTGACATAGATGGGTAGCCTGTTCCAGTGTATGGAAAGTGTCTGGGACAGGAATCTATCCTTCCAGCATGTCCTGTTTATTGTGGTGACAAGGCTTAGGTCCCTAGAGCATATAGCTCGGAGGGATTGGGATTTCTTTAGGTGTAGCATGTTCAACAGCTCTGGGTTTGACATAGCTTTATATGTTAGGCAGAGATCACCTCGGACTAGGCGATATGCTATGGAGTAAAGCTGGAGTTTTTTGAGACTGTCAGTGTAGGACATTTGTTTGAGGCCAATAATCCTTTTTGTGAGGTACTTCTGTGGCCTTTCCAGCTGCTGCAGATGTCTTGTGAGGTACATTCCAAAAGGGGCGTTGTACACTCTAATGGGTCTAATGAGTGTCGAGTAGAGGGGAAGAATGACTTCTTTTTTCCTGAATGAAAACCCTTTTATGATGAAGGTGTGCCATGTAGAAGGACTTCCTGACTTCTGTGGCGATGTGACTATCAAAGGAGAGACTACTGTCTCCCTGGGTCCCAAGGTCTCTTATCACACATTCGGTGTTAAGTAGAGTGCTGCCTATGTGGTAGTTCATGGGTACAGAGTTTTTACCAAAGGGGATGACACTGCACTTTTTGGCATTGAGCTTGAGGCCGTGACTCTGACACCAGGCATCTGTCTCAGCGAGGCCCTTCTGTAGGATGTCCACATCATTTAGGGACTTGACTATGGCTCCTAGTTTGCAGTCGTCTGTGAACTTCATCAGCCAGAGGCCTTCTGTGTTAGCCTGTACTTCAGAGAAGTAGATACCAAACAGGAGAGGTCCAGGACGGAGCCCTGTGGTACTCCATTTGTCACTGCTTTGAGGTCAGATTTGGAGTTGGCAACTTTTACAGTGTGGATTCTGTCAGTGAGCCAGTTTGCAATCCATCTTGTGACGTAGGGATTTATACTCAGTTTACTGAGTTTAGCTATAATTCCAGAATGGGGGATGTTGTTGAAAGCCTTGGTGAGGTCAAGATAGGCTGTGTGAACCACCTTACCTTCATCTACGGCTTTGGTGACTGCCTCAAAGAAGTCGATCAGGTTCAGGAGGCATGATCTGCCTTTCACAAACCCGAACTGGGTGGGATCCAGAGTTTGGAGGTTACCAATGTCTTTGTTTATGAGTTCCATGATGATACATTCCATGGCCTTGTAGACCAGGCTCGTCAGGCTAATAGGTCGATAGTTCCTGGAATGAGTGGTGGCTCCCCCTTTGTGGAGTGGGTTAACTGTTGCTGTGTGCCATTCAGTGGGCACAAAGCCTGACACGAGGCTATTATTGAATATGGTGCTTAAGTGGGGAGTCAGTTCATTCTGAAGTTTATGTAAAACGCAACCTGGGATGTTGTCCGGTCCCATGGATGCTGTGTTTTTGGCTTTGGAGAGTGCAGATTTTACCTGCGTAGTTGTGATTACAGGGACTCTGCATTCTTTCTGTATAGATATGGGCCCTTTAGGGGGTGAGGGTTGGGGGGTAAAGTTAGCACTGAACCTATCTGCCAGGATGTTGACAATATCAGTTGGTTCTGCAATTTTCATGCTTTTGTGCTGTAACTCAGAGCAGATATGGGTGTTGCTATCAAGATTCTTGACGTAGCTATAGAATGCTTTGTGGTTGTCCTTAGAATTAGTGGTGATTTTGTTTTCGTAACTAGCTTTGGAGGATCTTATAAGGGATCCCAGCTTCTTACTGAGGCTGACCAGGGAGCTCCTCCACTCATAGGATTTTACTCTCTTTTGCAACAGTTTCTTCCTTCTGTTGTACAGTTTGTTTATGGCAGGGGGCCACCAGATTGGCTTTCTTTTTTTGGAGGATAGCGTCTTGGTTCTGTTTGGGATAGCATGATCCATGCAGTCATGTAAGTGCTTATAGAGTGCATTTGTGTAGGATTCAGCAGTTGTAACTGTATTGTCCATCTACATGGGTGTCATGAAGTTCACCACTTCTGTGTTAAGAAGAATGAAATTGGCTTTGGAGAATTTTTAACATGGTTTCCTTAATGGGGGGGGGGGGGGTGGGGGCGGGATGTGGACATCAAGGGTGATTACTTATGGTTGGATTGGACCAACGAGGAGCTGACTTCAGGAGTGGAACACTGGTCACTCATGTTGGTAATGACTAGGTCTAGGATATTGCTGCCCCTGGTGGGGGTGTGGATAAGTTGATCCAGCGCATTGGAGTTTATGAATTCCAGAAAGCGTTGAGCTAAGGAGTTGGTACATGAGTAGTTTTCCCAGTTAATGGTGGGGTAGTTGAAGTCGCCCATTATTAGTGTGTTTGTTTGAACACTAATATTTTCCAGTACATCAAGAAAAGAGGAGTGGGAATCCTGTGGCATGGTGGGGGATCTGTAGCAAGCTACAATTTGGATTACAGTTTTTCCCAGTTAGTTGCACTTGGTAGTGCATGGGTGCTCTCTGGAGCCTTGAACCAGGTCTCAGTCACTGCACAGATATCAATGTTCTCCATTTTAAGGAGTGCCTCGAGTGAGTGCATTTTGAAATTTAGACTTCTAGCATTGAGTAGCATTACCCTCAGTTTTTGCTTCCTGTTCCTGTTACGGTGGTGAATTTGTTATTTGAACCTTTCCTAAAAAAGGCACTATAGAGGCAGCAAGAGCCTTAGCCAGTATCCGGAATCCCAGGGGTGACAGGTGCAGGCCATCTCTGGCAAAGCATCGTGGTCTGTCGACCATGTCGTCCCAGGTAGACAGATACTGGATCCCCTTAGAATGGCATCAGAAGCTTAGCCAATTGTTGAAGTCAATCATTTTGTCCTTGTACTGCGGTATCATTCGTGGCGATGGCAGAATGCTACTCATGGCTAGGGTCATACCCGTCATACACATTTTCTGAGGTAAATGATGTTTAATTGTTGTCATTATTCATTACGTGTAATTCACCAACTTTGCTCCAAAAGTCACTAGTTTTTGGAGGGATTAAGTGGGACAGAGTTAGAATTTGAGGCGAAGTCAGGGACGTCCCTGGAAATCGGGGACAGTTCAGAGGTATGGTCCCTATTTGTTCCCCCAATGGTTTATGTCCTGTCCAGTGGATTTGCTCTTAGGGGTTGGAGGTATGGGCATCAGCTATGCCCATTTTGGAATATTACTTACATCCCCTGCGCGGTCCTAATACGACTGTGCCAGCCAACACCTGCACCTCTAGGCCCATAATTGCATACCCATTGTTCCCCCACCTGAGTCTCCTCTACAGCACTCATCCTTATTGTGGGTGCAGGTGGGGTATAAAAACACCACTACACACTGCCCACACTCTACGTGTCGGGACACATGTTGTACGTTGAGTCAACCCATGGGTTATCAGGCTTGCACAACCTACTGGTCCATGGACGTCTACAGCCTGGTTTGATGAATCATTACTGTGACTGACTCCGATGATCATTAATTTTTGGGTGTCCCACAAGGGACATCAATGTCTATGTTTCAAGATTAGACCTGGCAGGTCTCTCCCACTGGTAGTATCCTGCCGGTGGTCTGGGAAGCAATGATGTGTTTACTTTTATTGTGTGTCTCTATGTCTCACCGGCCTAGCTTGGGGGGGGTGGGGGTTGCTGCTACGTGTTACACATTTGTTTATTGGATCCCTCACCCCCATATGCACGGCCTGTGAACATATGTAATTTGTAACTGCTGTATCATATCCTAGCTATATACATGTGTATATTTACAGTCACATATACATATAGATATATATATATATATATATATATATATATATATATATATATATATATATATATAGATATGCATTACTAAATACAGATATATCTGTATATGTATGCATACATGTATATATTTATATATTGCTGTCTATATATATATATATATATATATATATATATATATATATATATATATATATATATGTCTATATCTCCAACAGCATATGGGTCTATGGATGTCTGCATATGTATATATCTATATGTGGTTATGTATATGTAGTCTGTCTCTGTATGTATACATTTGTACTATGGAGAGGGAGAGGCTTTTCTCTATGTCTCTGTGGGTAGATATACACACACATACCTCTACATATATACATTTACATCTGGTTATTCCATTCTTTGCCATATAGATTACACTTTGCTGCAGTGGGACTCGTAGTGGGTGTGCTGCTTGTTGAGCGACACCTCTGCCCAATGAACACATTTGCTTACATCCCTGGGGCTGTCCATATAGGCCCACATCAGCTAACACCTGCACACCTTGACCCATAAGTAGCTACCCATAGTTCCCCCACCCGCACCTCCTCTACAGCACCCATCCTTACTGTGGGTCCTGGTCGGTTCTGAACACACCACTACACTCTGCCCACTCTCCACTTCATGGGACCCATTTCATACAATTGCCTCAACCCATGGGTCATCAGACTTTCTCACCCTTGTATTCCGGGTATGTATACACCCCAGCCAGAATGGTCAGTGTATCACTTTCTTTTTGTCTTGGCAATTTTTGGGGTATCCTGCAAGGGACGCACCTGTCTGTGTTCCAAGATTAGATTTCACGGGTGCACTGTGTAACCCCCCGGTTGTATCCTGCCTGTGGTCTGGGGAGCAGTGGACTATTTACATTGTTTGCGGGTTTGTGTGTATGTTTCCCGTGTCCAGCTGGGGGGATGGAAGGTCATGCTACATATTTCATGTTTCTTGCTTGGGTCCCCTCACTTCCATTGGCATAGCCTGTGAACATATGTCATCCTTGTGTGCTGTTTCTTATCATAGCTGTATATCCGTGTATATCTACGTACACACACACCCCCACACCCCCACACACACACACACATATATATATATATATATATATATATATATATATATATATATATGTATATGTTCAAATATATATATATATATATATATATATATATATATATATATATATATATATATACATACATATATATATAATATATATAAATATATACATATGTATATAGATAGATATATATATATATATATATATATATATATATATATATATATATATATATATATATATATATATATATATATATATATATATATATATATGTGTGTGTGTGTGTGTGTGTGAGTGTGTGTGTGTCTGTAAAGCAACGCATACCCCGTGCAAATGCACCTACACACGCTTACTAGTGTTTATATATCCTTAAACCTGCTTACTAGTGTCTTATTTATTATGAGACTGACATTTCACTCCAGTTAACTTTTTATTGTTATTTTGCAGGTTATACAGCGGACAGATGTCACAATATGTTCATGTACAGATTACCGATGGAAAATGGTATGTGATGCAGTGGGATTCGGTACGGGAATGTCTGTTCGTCAGGCTGTTGCTCTAACCAATACACTATTGCTGTGCTGCTTCATTTGCATATATACCCATATACCCATGGCTCCTGGTTCCCAAAACACCCACCTCAACACCTCCCTAACACTGCAGTCATTCATTTTCCAGTTTGATTTGCGGTGTATCCACACCACTACACATTGGCCACTCCATATTCCTATAGACCCATCCCATTGGTTGACTCACTCCATGTATTCTCAGAACTCCCAAACTTTTAGTCCACAAACATTGGTGACATGAGCGACCAAAAGGACACTATTTGCAATTTTTGGGTTGTCCCACATGGGACACGCATGTGTTTATGTCAAGATTAGACTCTATACTTCATTACATCCTTACTCCCGTTAACATGACACTACAATAAATTAATAAGTATGACTATGTGGTAACACACATGTTACACATGAGAGCCTAATTATGTACGTGTTCAGCATATTTCTTTTACAAATAGACCGGTTTAGTAATTGGCATTGTCATAGCAGGCAGATCACAGGAATGATTCCATGTGTGGGAAAGTCCTCACATTTGATTTTTTTCAGCACAGCACTGACTTGGGACATTGTACACACTTCTACGTTTTAGCATTTTCGTCCCTTCCCTCTTATGCACAACCTATTATTCTATCTACTGTCAAGGTTTGTAAGGGCACATTCATGTTATTTATGTCTGCAAATGGAATGAATGTGTTACTGAGAATGTACTTCTACATATTGATGTCTGCGTGTGTGTATGCATATATACTTATAACAAACTCGCTGACCTCCACGGGCGGTCTAATTAGAACCAGCCCATCCAATCCTGGCATGCCTGGCTTCTTAATTTCATACTCATAGTTCCTCCACCTCACCCGAGTTCAACATACACGCATACCATCCATTGTCCAGTTGTTATCGTAGCCATGACACACCTCCACACATTGCCCTCTCCCGAGCATTAGGGGCCCTACACGTATGTTGTCCCAACCCATGTATTCTTAGGCTCTCCCACCATTTAGTCCTTGAACATACCTGCCCTTGCTTATGTAATGGTCGGATGGCCAAATAGCCTATCAATTTTTGGGTAGTCCCACCAGGGACTACCTTCTGTGTGTAAAGTAAACTTAACAGATCAACAATGTTACTCCCACTGGTAATATCCTGCCTGTGGTGTGAGTAGCAGTGCTTTGCTCACTCCTGCCCAGCTTGATATGACATATGCTGACAGCACTATATAAAACTGGGGTTGCTGTTGATTCCCTTCTCATTCCTTTTGTATGCTTTATTGTTACGTCGTTCTTTCTTCATATATATATATATAAATGTATATATATTATATATCTGTACATACTTATATACATTTCCTATGCTGGGCACTGCTTAAACCTGCGCAAGTGCACTCAGACTTGCTTGCTGGTACTTATATATGTTTACTGCTGCTTATTTGTGCTTACACCTGCTTACTTGTGCCTTATTCATTATGACAGTGCCACTTTGATTGAATGATATTTAAGTTAAATATCTCATGAGATACTCTTATGTCAGTTTTACAGCAAAACGACATTCATTCCACATGGAAAATGATATGTGCTCTTCTTGGGTTCGAACTGTGAATGCCTGTTTGTTAGGCGGATGCCCTAAACACTACACTATTTACATTTACATTGATTCTGCATATTTTTTGCTATTTGAATGAATTTGATGTGTAAGCTACGCTTGGCGGAGGGCAGCGACATGCAAACATGCTGCGCTTTGCTTACACCTTCGATATTGCAGCAATTCAAATGTATAATAGGGACACGGGGAATCTAATTGTGAAAGTTCTAGGGACAACGCTCAACATTCCACTATGTGCTTGTATGTTTACTACTTTGATTTTATTTCACTGTTCATGGACACTCTTGCATGCTTAGCATACATTTCGGTATCCACGAACACTGAATTGCTGACTTACTATTAGAGGCAGGCTCTACTAGTAGGTATAGTAGGTTTTGCAACTGTCAGGGCATGTTTACGCCTCCGTAGAGCACTTCTACATGCCCCCTGCACTCGCACGTTTCCTGTGCACGTCGAGGGTGCGGCGGCACACCCTCATACATATTCATATGGCGCTGCTGCACCATCTGTAGTGAGGACGCTCAGCGCAAGGCTAAAATCATCCTTGCGTCGAGCTTCTTGAATCCTGGGGGTAGTCCTGTACATTCTCCAGGTGCACAGAACACACATTGAAATACTGACAATCTCATTTGACCTCTCCAATATCCATGCAAAGGCAAAGAGGTAATCCTCTGTTTCATTACTAAATTAGAGACCTGGTAATTGCTCAGAGTCTTTTTTCAGCATCTTGGCAATGACTTATCCAAGCAAACTGAGAAGTTTGATTCCTACAAAATTCATCCACTTCCTTCGGTCTCCTTTTTGAAATGGGAGCCATGACCCAATTTTGTAGATTCAAAGGTACAGTATTCATTCTCTATTACAGCACTGGAGATTAAATTAATGACTCCCAAACAATATTCAGTGCCTGCTACATTTCCAGCTAGATTCATTTACTTGTTCAGCCCTTCCTCCCTGAGTAATATAACAAGATTTCCTCAGTGTTCCTTTCCACTTCCAGATACTGAGCATTCTCTATCTTTGATAGGAACAGCCTGGGTAATAACCTGCTTCTTCCTCTTCAGTTACTAGCTGGTTTGCCAGACCCTCTCTGAGGCAAACTAAATATTCCTCATGGCCATAACAAACTCCTTTCATACATGAGTCTTCTTTTGGGACCTAAATAGCTGCTGCTTTCCTGGCCTGTTGGTAACTGATGGTCAGTCATATCTGGAGATTTTACTGCTGGTATCCACTAACTGGTCCTTGAGGTACAACCAGCATAAATACAGGACTCTTTTGGCCACAGCTCCTTCCTACTATGTCAAATTCTGAGGTCTTGAAGTGAGTCCGTTCCTACTGCTTGACACCAATATAAATAAGAAGCTCTTTTGGCTGGAGTTCTTGAGCTCATCCCAGACAGAAGCAGCTGTTATATGTTCTGAGGGCATCCTTACTGGAAGCTTGGGATTACTGGGTTGGACAGCTGCCACTATATGACCCAACTCACTGATCTTTTGACAGTTCAGTGTCTCTCATGACATGACTGTTTAGAACAAACAGTCAGATCTGATGATATGACTATATATTACACTTTCTTCCAAGATGATCTGGGACTCAGTGCACTTATGAGCAGCCTTGTGTTCATAGCTGGTGTTCATGACTAACACAGAAATCAAATAATTGCTAGTTCACATTTGGCTCAGATCAGCCAAGATATTCCTTTAAGGCATTCTACTTGTTCATAGGTTCATAGGTATCTACTAGGCTAGCTGTGGACCATTTTAAACGTAGTCAGTTTCCCTAGTAGGAATCAAGCCCTGTACTTCTTGTGTGTGAGTTAAACACCTTAACCATTATGCCAACCCCCAGCCCCTAAAAGACCCAGCTTGTATGCATTTGCATAGCACAATATATGCAACTGTTTACATTTCTAACAATATCTAAATGTATTATAGGTTCATAGATTAGTACTAGGCTAACTGTCCTTCTGTGCCCAAACCGTGCACCCTGTGCATGGAAGGTAAACACCTTAACCACCATACCAACCTCTCAATATGTTTATCAGTCTTCAGATTAACACTAAAGCATCTCAGACTCTTGTTAGTATGTCATACCTAATCAAACACCATTTACACAGTCTCTAAGAAGGCTTAATACTCCAACGAAGTGGGTGAATGTATTTGCATAAACAATTTAACAGGGCTTTCCTTGTGACAACTTGCAATTAGATTCAGATGACTCTATCATATTCTAGCAAACAATCTAAATTTACAGTTCCTAGTAAGGATTTGTTAGTGTTCTCACACCTGCCTAAGTTGCTTTTAAGACCTAACTCTAGAGAATGACAGAGATCTCCCTTGGTTTGCAAAACTAGTGCTGAATCTATAGATAATATCAATTATATTGGTCTGGTATTTTTCATCCTTCTGTACAAAATCTGCCTCCTTTTCCAGAAGTAAAGTAATATTGCTACCCAAAGAACCAGTTTTCAGTGTTCATCATTGTCTTTGCTGAACCTCACTGACCTATGAAAGGGCTTGCAACCTGACAACTGCTTTTTGTCTTGTGGGAGGTAAGTCCACACATTAGTTCCACACATCTTTTTGGGATGACTTTGTCCAGTCACCATAAGCTACTAGCCCAACGGGTAGTTACCAACAGATAACATGCCATGCCTTTCACTAGAGTTGTATCTGGGTATCTGTGAGTGTTAATTTTTTATTCTCTTAAAGAGGCATCACTCAATATAATTTTGTGGCTTTATTTAATTTGTTCCCTGCTCTTATCCCAGTTTGCCAAATATGATCCTACCAGGAGAACAGTGCTCCAGATAACAATTGCAAGGACATGTAAATCATTTCACCACAGTAAAGTCATGATGTCAGTGTATGATTAATACTTTCTTCTTGGTCATTGCATAACTCTCCTTCTATCTCCCCTTCTTTTTCACATTTTATGTTGCACTTTTTATGACATAATATCTAGCTAATAGCCAAAATGTACATATTTTCTAGTGTTAGTAATAAGGAAACACTGTCACACATGACAAGAGAATTTGAAGATGTGCTCACATCGGTTCAGAAACAGGATCATAAATGAAACTAAACCCCCTCATGAATGACGTATAACATGCTGAAAGACCATGTCATTGATAAATGTTGGGAGGGTCACAGATCCCTGTCAGAAGTATGAGATGTCATTGACAGATGTCGGGAGAGTCACAGATCCCTGTCAGAAGTAAGAAATGTCCTTGATAGATGTAGAGATGGTCAGGGATCCCTTTCAGAAGTGTGAGTCTCTATACTGTGAGCCCAGATTTTTCAAAAATGAATCTGCATTTTCCATGGAAAACAATGAATTTCAAAACTGACTGTTATACCTTCTAAGCTTTTTCTCAAGTTGACGTCATGTCACTGGTTCGCTTGACATGAATATATATATAACAACTCCAAGACTGCTGTTCCTTAAAGAAAGGTGAAAATTCTGAGGGATCCATATTGAAATGTCAGGACTTGCAGGGGGTGCAGTGGGTGCAGTCCTTCCATATTAGGGAATGCACTGGACTTGCAAAAAATTATGTTTAAGGCTATCTTTTCAAGGTTTGTTTTGCATGCAAGGAGAATTTTTCTTGGTGCAAAGTCGACCTTATGTGGTTGGCTTTGTGAACATTGATATTTGAGTAATTCATTCTTGTTTAGTAGACAATATATATATATATATATATATATATATATATATATATATATACATATATATATATATATATATATATATATCTATATATATATATATATATATATAGACTTCTGCGGTGGTGCAGTAGTAGCGTTGTTGCCTAACAGCAAGAGGTTCGCCCGTTCGATTCTCGGCTGGAGTGCGGGGAGTGCCTTCTGTGTGGACTCTGCATGTCCTCCCCACAGTTGGGTGGGCGTTCGAAAGACATGCGTAAATGGGCATGCCTTCATTGAAGGTTGAATGTTGAGCTGGCACCTCAACGTTTGTGAAAATCTACTGCCAATCATTAGCAGACCGGAGTTCCGCTGTGGCAACCCCTAACCGGGAAAAGCCGAAAGACAACAACAACAACAAAATATATATATATATATATATATATATATATATATATATATATATATATATATGGATTGCTAGATATAAACTCCAAGATTATAATACCTCATAGAAAATGAACTATACTTACAAATGGTAATCTCTGACTTAGTATATGTAAATCTGGATTTTCATCCATTTAGTTACCACATTCTGGGATTCGGTCTTGGTAGTTCATATTGTTACCTAGTCTGAGACACCACAATGTTAAAGTAGGGTATATATTCCTCCTGATTGCTTTTAAACTCTCATTGGTATGGTGATTGCTCTTTCAATAGACAACTGGGAGGGCATAAACTATTGCAGCACAGGGTTCAGTTTTTGCATTTGGAATTAGTTTTTGGAGTAGCAGTCAGAGAATTTTATGCTTCTTGCTCATGAGTCTTGCAGTTATGCAATCCATTCTGGTACTCTACAAAGTCAAGAAGATTTAGGATCTTTGCCTGGATGTGTTTACATAGGTATATTTATACACCAAGTAGACTCCAAATGTATTTATTTTATTTTATTGCATTTGTTTACCGGAAAAGTCCACTGGGCCTAAAACAGCCCATTTTCAGTGGAGACCTGGGGAGAAAAGCTTCGACAAACCCTAGATTGCATCCTAAAATAACATAGAATTGTTTTCTATATCTATTATCCTGTGTAAATACTATCATCAGTCCCTCCTCTACAGAGTCTCACTCCATTATGCTCTCTAATGGTTATCTATGTGCATATCGCTAATAGAAAAATAAGAAATAAATATTAAGCTTTAATAAATGTAATTGAAATCTTGATACTATAATGTAGCACTACTTGTAAATAATTGTATGTATGTGATGTTTTTTCCCTTTTTTCTTTATTCTATTTTACTATATAGCTGATTACTGAATTTTTGACTATGTGCCAAGAACAATATTTTGTATTAACAGTGTTAACATTGTCAAGTTTTTTATATGTATGTTTATCTTTCTCTGTTTTTTTCCTCCTCTTCATACTGAGAAAATGAATCTTAAGAATACTTGCTGATTACCGGAATGACAAATGACTTTTTCTGTCTATGTATACTGATTATTCCCAGTTAAACATTTGCTGGTATTATGTTGCACAATATGTATAATGAAACTAAAATAAAATAAAGATTTGAAAAAAAAAAGAAAAGCTTCGACAAGAACATAGATACAGAAAAAAAATAAGCACTAATTGGTACAGAAGTAGAAACAGTGTTACACATAGTGATTACAGTAATATATACAGAATATATACATAAAAGCAGGAATCTAGTTGGTTTGATTACAGTGATATGTATACAGAATATAAACATGCAAGCAGGAATTTAGTTGGTTTGATTGCAGTGTATATATGGAATAGATACATAAAAGCAGGAATTTAATTGCTTACCAGATGGATTCAATCAGAGAGGTATAAACAGAGATATATTAATCAGAATTATTATACCAGTATGAATAAGTGATAAAAAATAATAAATATGGAGAAAGTACCATCAGTCAGTAGTAGCAAAAAGCCTAGTAGTTTAGTTATAATATAAGGAGAAGGAAGAGGTTAGTTTATAGAGCAGGTACATAGCCAGGAAGAGTTGAAATAATTTTTCAGAATTTGTTTGAAGGTGGTGGTGCTACCTGAAGGTGGGAGTGAGTTTCATAGTCTGGCGATGGTGAAGGAGTAGAGGAGATGACCAGCAAGTAAGGTGGGCTTTTCTACTTTTAGAAGTAGATGATTTTTTAATGTTACTTGCCTACTGGGTTGGCATTTGGCAAGTAGAGTTAAGAGAGCAGGACAGTCTGTGGGTCTGTAGATTATTTTATATGCTGTAGTTAGTTGGGTGAATGAGAGATGGTAGGGGAGTTCCAGCCAGCCTAATTGTTTCAGTAAGTTACAGTGGTGGGATGAGAATTTGGCCTTGGTGGCAAATTTGGCTATTCTGTTGTAACACATATTAGGTTTAGATTTTGTAGAATTTTTGATATTAGTGAGGAGAGGGGCACCATAAAGGCGAGTGGATAATAAAAGGGTAGTTGCAAGGGTTAATGGTTAAGGGTAATAAAAAGGTGGCTGCAAATAATTTTTCCTCAGGTAGACAGTAAATGTTGGAGGTGTGATGGGGAAGAAAGATGTAAATGGGAACACATTTTCTGGGAGTGAATGAGTTGGCAGACTTTAAAGATTCCCTGCAGTCTGTTCCGTCAGAAATACTAAGTGAGCAAATGGGTGTAACTAAGGAAATTATTTTTGAGTTATGATACAGAATCCAAATTGCTTAGACATAGTAAGGCCTGCTGAGTTTAATTATGGTGGCTGCCAAAAAAAGCAATTAATAGAAAATGGAAATCAAAGTCTAAGCCAACTGTACTAGAAGTAGTGAATATAGTAACAGAGATAAACAATTGGAATTAGGATCTTTAGAAAAGGATAGGAGCAAATTACATAGACAAAAATGGGAATTGTGGGAACAATACATGCAGAGGAGGAATGAGGTTTAAAAGAAGGTAAGATTTCAATGAACTATGTAATATTTGACTGACAGTGATTGGCTAGATTATAAGTGATGTATAATGCTTGCAACTAAAATTGTGTCAGTATGGTTTAT
This sequence comes from Protopterus annectens, assembly GCF_019279795.1. NCBI lineage: Eukaryota > Metazoa > Chordata > Ceratodontiformes > Protopteridae > Protopterus > Protopterus annectens. Next base: position 724,881,135 of record NC_056730.1, on the reverse strand, counting down.
TTTTATTTATATAAATGTAAAATTGCGTATATCATATGTGAAAATTTAATAAGGATGCTTCTTTTTTTAAATATATATCTATAGCTATATATATATATATATATATATATATATATATATATATATATATATTGCTTTCATTCCCTTTTCCTTCCAAGGCAAAATATAGCTGCATTATTTTTACATGCCCTGGGATTCAGTAAACTCTGTGTAGACTTCACGTGAAGCCTACTTGGAGTTTCTGGGTTTGTGCAGTGATGAGCGGTGAGCAGCAGTGATAATTACATATTCATGCTGTGCACCTTATTTAAATGCAAACAAGCACAGTTTTGTGGCTGGGCAGGGAACTTTGTAAAGCAACAAGGATAGCAAACCTGGTTACCTCAGAGCACAGGCTAGTGGGATTATGCAGAATGCCACAATGATTACCAGGGTTTAACATATAGTTATGTATATGTTCCAAACACAGTACAGACAGTGCAGAGTATTGTGTAATCCAATTTCAGACATTCTGTACTGAAGCTGTGTAAATGATCTGTAATGGGACATGGACTGCCATGTAAAATGAACACTCAGGGAAAGGGTGTGCATTGGATAGGGACACACAGATGAATTCTAGGAATGAACACAGGGAAAGATGACAGGTGAAACAACCTAATGTACGGCAGATGAGTGCATGTCAATGGAGGACAGTTGTAGCAAGAACACCAATCACATATCAGTATGGTACAGTACAGACTGCTCAAATATGTATCATGTGACTGTCATGCAAGGTGACATAACAATGGGGAAGATGTCATTGTGAGATAAGCATCCTTACATGAACAGTGCAGAGAACATCTGTCAGGGATGTTATATACAATTAGAGTAGGGTGCATATTGTGAAGCTGTGAAAGCTGATTTGCCTGAATATGAGTGTAATCTCAGCACAGGTCTCCAACAAGTGGGACACAGGTAAAGGCTCATGAAAAACAGTAAAAAAAGCAAGCACAATCATGGAAAATATCAGAATCATACCACCAGTAATCCCATGTCTCTAACATAACATATGTGATTCTGAGTGATCAGAGATTGTTCTGCGCCAGCACACTTGTCCAATTATTATGACATGTCAGTAATCTACAAGGCTAATTGCACACACTGTCCTGATGCTTTAGCATCTGTTGGTGGTGTTAGGAGGGACACTGCTATACCTGTATGTGACATTATGATCTAGACAGGTTAGTTGACTGGTGGGCATGGCATACATACTATATGGCACAATCTACACTGTCATGAATGTTACCCGTGCCATCATTGTTGTCAAACACCTATGTATGTACTGTGTGCATTACTGGAACAAGTTTCACATGTGCATCTTGTGTAACAACTTGATGGGGGTTCTGCACCATCAGACAGTAATGTTCATGCAACAAAAAGAATAGCTAGATATGGCCAATAATATGTGTGACAGCTCACTGTGGCAAAGGTGTTACACTTTAGCTACACATCACTAGAAGAGGTACATGAAGAAGGATGCATTGTACTCAGTTACTGGTGTGATGAAGGCTGTGAACTATGGAGGTATTATGGCCTTTGATGTGGATGCCCTTCACATGCTCAGTAGCTATGTTACCTACAAGGGAATAGTCATCACTGTGGCCACATGCTGGTGGATGTTCCACATACCATCTACCCCATGACAAGGGTCACATACTTATTGGTCTGATTATAGGGTGTAATGTCTACCTTACCCTTGGGTTGTGAATTTGTTTTCATGACATACCAAATCCCCCCATGATTTTGTTTCATTGCAGGTGTTGTCATGGCTGTGGCAGTAATTGTTGGTGTGTTTTGATACTGTCTGTATTATACTAATATCACAGTTAGAGTCAATGATTGCCCACATTCTGTAGTCCTTCAGGCAGCTGCTTGGACACAGGATGTGTATGTCATTTGTGATATATGTGGAGAAATAATGGAAAGAAAAGGGCCTAACGGACATCCCTGATGTACAGACCTGATCACTGGACCTGAGATTTAGGTCACTTCACACTTGTCAACATATTTAGATGTCATATATGTGATCCACTGGTCTATACACTTGGCAATATAGGTGTTTATGGCTACACCTGACAGTGTTGAGTGAATACCTCAGTGTGGATTTGTGTCAAATGCCTTAGGCTTGTCAAATTCAAAAAGATGATAATGTTGTCATCATGCATGTCCTTGATGACCTCTTTGAGGACATCTAACAGATGTAGCAGACATGATTTAGCATTAACAACTCACACAGATCTGTTGCACACAGCCGAGATATTATTAGTGTCCATTTAAGAAAGGATCCTTGATGACATGTTAGTCTAACAGATGAGGAGAATCAGGATGTGTCTATACATGCATGCATTGTGTGTTGTCCCCTCAATCAACTTAGATGGATGCATGTTGATGCATGCCCTTCTACAGGAACATAGTCTGTGTAGAGGGTGTGTCAAAGTTTGCATTCAACTGCGTCAAGAAGGTGTCAGTGCTGAGTCATTCTATAGGTGATCTGTGATGTTGTCACAGCCCATTGATTCTGTGTGATAGGCCTGGATGAAGGTAAGACAGTGCATACTGCTGATCTTGATCTAGTATAGGGTTTGGACACAATTCCCCAAGCAGGTATGAGTGAGAAAATATCCCACCTGGTGATTAACCATTATGTCACTAGATGGGTAAACAATTGACACACTGACAGAAGACATACTGCGAATGTTGGTGAATCAAGCTGTACCAGTAGAGCTGTCACCATTGGCATACCCCAGGGATCTGTGCTTGCCTTTTACTGTTTGGAATCTATTTCTCCACAGTTCAGGCTAAAGTATACTGCCTTTGGCTTACCACATTTTCTGATTCTTGCATATTGGGTGCAATCACTGAGTCCACCAATGATGATAACATACTACAGGAGGGGATTCCACAGACAAATGATTGGTGACAAAGCAACGCTGTCTACAAATTAATGCAAAAATGTATCTTTCTTTTGTCCTTCTGCAAAGTGGAATTTCATGCTAATTACAGCATTGACAACACTCCCGGAATGCTGAAACCCAGGGATGCAAGACCTGAGAATACACACAGATAGCAATCTGACATTTGACCATGAAGTGTTCACAGTGGTAGGAAAAGGCTGTTGGGCACACCATAGGTCACACTATCATATTCAGATCTGAGGATTATATAACAGCAATGTACTCAAACCTCATCAGAACAGTGATAGAGTATAATGTTCTTTTTTGCATGTACCTCATCAGACACATGCAACAGCTGTAGAGATCACAAGGTTTTCTCATCAAGAAAACACAGGGTCTACAAACCATACCATGATGAATATGGATAGATTGATAGCCATGTCACTGTAATCTGTATCGTATAGGATGAGGTGACTTCTGCCTGGTCTCCACGCCAGTCTCTGACCTTGCCCTGGTGGGAATAGTGCACATCCACAAATCAGATATAGGTGAAAACATCAGCAGCGTCTGGTTAGGAGAATATGGCAATAATATGGTAATAGCAGTGTCCCACATGCTGGTGTAAAAGTCTCTCTCTAATGTCATGCAAGTGCACAAACACACACACACACACACACACACACACACACACACACACACACACACACACGCACACACACAATGGCGACTACAGTGAGAACAGAACCCCTACCTCACTACATACACAGACTACAGAACTCTGTATTTAAGGCAAGCACCATAGCTCAAGTCTGGCTTAGAATGTCTCAGACAACACAGTGTCTGGTGAGGAGAATATGGTAACAGCAGTGTCCCACATGCTGGTGTAAAAGACTCTATCTAATGTCATGCAAGTGCACAAACACCCCCCAAGTGACTGCAGTGAGAACAGAAACTGCTACCTATCTATGTACATAGGCTACAGTGCTCAATACTTTATGCAAGCACCATAGCAGAAGTCTGACTTTTACAAGCATGCAGGACAACTTATAGCGGATGCCATCAGCAGTGGATATTGGAGAGAAGTTGTTGGGAGGCCTGCATGAAATGGATGTGTAGGCATGTGCAAGTGTTAAAATAGTGTCAATCCATGGGATTGGAGTGGTAACTGCAGGATACACACTTATGTTGTTCTGGCTAGACACACACACACACACACACACACACACACACACACACACACACACACACACACACACTTGACTGCAGTAAGAACAGAATCCCCCCACCTATCTAAGTACACAGACTACAGAGTTCAGTACTTTACACAAGGACCATGGTACAAGTCTGACTTTTGCAAGTTTTGCAAGGCTGCAGGGCAACTTATAGTGGATAACATCAGTAGTGGATGTTGGAGAGAAGATGGTGGGTGGCCTGCATGAAATGGATATGTAGGCCTGTTCAACTGTGAAGATAGTTCTAGTTCTGCATATTACCAGACTGATGTGCATTGTATAGCACACAATATAGTTATAGTGTAGTTGCTATATTTGTGAACAAGTACTGAGAGAGCAAGGTTGCAGTGCATGGGGGAGGTAACACATGGCTGCATTTTAAATATGTGACATATTGTTAGATAGGGCCTTCAGTTTGTTATGTTTTTACATGTGGTCTCATGACATGAAGAGTAAATGGACATTAAACAGCACTAATGCATTCTAATATTAACTTTGCATAGCACAGTGGCAAGCAGCAGGTCTGCGCAATGGTTGTCAAAGTGTTTACACATGCGAGATACACATTTCCATTACTTTGTCTGTTTGCACGTAGTTAAGCAGTGCTCAAATGGTAAGCTCATTGCTAAAATTCTGAGAGTTAGTATTGAGTGTATGAAACATACTTGTTGCTTAGCTGACTCTGTGGCAGCAGGTGTAAATGCATTGAAATGTTTCTGTTTGAGCCCAGATGCTACTGGGATCAAATTCAGGTGTATCTAATACTTTGAAATAAATAGTGATAATGCTATGACATTTTTTATAGTACATTCAGCATGTGTTACTGTGTGTTGACCTAGCGCAGAGGTGTTAAGCAGCATTGCACAAAGGAAACTGCAGTATTGTAGAGCTTCTCACTGTTGCTTTGCATTGGTACACAATACCAAACTCCATGCAAACACAGAGGCCATAAAGTGAAGGGACTGATTGTTTTTTCTGGTACTTATGTGTGCTATGTGTGATTCAATTTTTGACCAGATTATAGGTGTTAAAATGGGGTAGATAAGAAAGTGGTGAAATGGCGAGCAAGCAGAGGGAAGTACAAAGGGAAAGCAATACAGGAATATACAGGAAGGAAGTTGGTTTGGAAGATTGTTACCACAGAAGTCTGAAAATAACACATCTCTGAAAAATACAGCTCAACAGCTGTGAACTACTCTGCTATTGCTTACATTTCTGCCTGTTTTTTTGAGAAAGGTTTTTGTATGAGTTTGAAATTAGTCAATATCGATTAGTGCATTACCATAGCAGACAAATGTGTATATGCATATGGGTCTACTTCAAAAGAATGAAAACCCATTACTGAAGATGACATTATCGAAACGACATTGCCGAGACAAAATCGCTGAAACCTGAATTAATGAACAATTACAATGCTGAAATATTTTTTAGGGTAAGCATCCAGTTGGCCACCATCTAACAATGAAACAGACCACACTACCTCAAACCCACCCAGGTGGGGGGTTACATTCCCGACACCTCTCAATGTGGGGGGGGGCTGTACCCCCACACCCCCCAACTAAGTATAACAACTCCAGGATCACACTACAGTGGGGAAAAGGACAAATTTCCCCTTGCTGGCCACCTGGATACTTACCCTATGAAATCCTTTGGCATTGTGTTTGTTTGTTAAATTCAGGTTTTGATTATGTTGTCTCGGTAATATCATTTTTGGTAATGTGGGTCTTTGTTCCTTTGAAGTACACCTACATATATATCTATATCTATATCTATATATATATATATATATATATATATATATATATATATATATATATATATATATATATATATATCTATATCTATATATATATATATATATATATATGTAGAGAGAGAGAGAGAGAGAGAGAAATACACACACACACACACACACACACACACACACACACACACACACACACACACACACACACACATACATTGTGGTGTTCAGATTTTTTTTTTCTTATTGTAAGCTTTTATTATGTAATATTAGAGAATGGATTGGAGATAAAAGTGCTTTTAAGTAGAATATTTAGGAAATCAACTTTGGCTAATAATTAGATTCATTTTAATAGTAATCACTCAACTTTTGTGAGCAAGAACATCCCCAAGGGTCAAATGATGAGACCATCAAGGCTAACCACAGAAGATGTCTGTATTTTCCAGTTATTTATTCAAAGGGTCTATCATAGGAGGTTACTAGGCTAATGGCCATGGGGCCCTTACAAGCCTAGCCAAGAGTTTATCCCCAAAAAAGTAACCACAGTCAGCACCTGTCGCCCCTGTCAGTGAGGGACACAGGTGGTACCAGTGGGACAAATTTGTGGTTTCCCATCCATTCCTCAAGGCTGCACTTGAAGATTGTCAGCAAGGTACCCTGTTTGATGTGTATGGGAAGTCTACTCCAGAGATGGGGCAGCCTCTTGGAGACAAATAGTTGAGGGTTATATCTAATGAAATTTTAAGTAAACATAGCAAGCTAGCTAGCTAGCAATTTCCTGCTATTTAGAACTCAAGAATTTAATGTGTCAACATAGACTCTAAAACTAACATCAGTAGTATTTTTTTGGCTATATCTGTAGACAGCCTGGTAATTAGAGATATTTTAAATTCAGACTAGAAGATAGTGCTTGGTAATTAAGGTTTGGTAAAAGTCAAACTTGACCATATTTAAGAGTTTCCAGAATTTAAAATGTTATAAAAAACTATACTTTTTCCCTGGTTTAATTACAGATAAATCAAAATCAACTTTTAAGTGTGGACAGTGTAAGTTATGTAGCTATACCATGGCCATAACTCAAAAAACAAATTGCAACCATAACTTTAAGCATTCAGTGTATGTTATAACATGTTTGGAATGTAAATAATTTTATGTTGGGATTACATCTAGAATTAATATCTCAGAAGAATCTTTAGGCTATTAAAATGAAGAAAAAAAACATTAGCAGTGTTTTATACAAACAAGACACCATTAATTATTTTAGTTATAGAAAACTGTATTTTATATAACTGACCATGAATCCAGAGATTTGAGAGATTGTGTTTTTTAAAGATGCTGGAAATGAGGGAATAACAATGTAAGTGCAAACAAATAAAGCACCCACAGCGCATTACATACAGTTAATATAACATTTTTAAAAGTTAGACAAATAAATAAGCTATAATTTTTATAAGTTATAAACAAATAAGAGTTAATTTTTATAAGCTGTTTTTACAAGTTATTTTAAGCATTGGTTTTGAGTCATATGTTTGAAATCATGTGATATTTTATTATTTAAAAGGGTTGATTGAGATGGCTTATTCAGTTCTGAAGAAATTAGTTTAGTCTTAAGATGAAAGCATGAAACAGTGGTTATTAAAGTTCTCCATTACACTAGTCTAACCAGAGGTGAAAATTTATTTTCTGGTTACTATAGTGCTATGTAGTTCTGATTATGGAAAAGTAAAGAAAACAAAAACAAACACATATTGCTTAGAATATAAAAATATATTTACCAGCCATAACCATTTAGTAATATCTGAATATCACATTTTATCTGTCTTGCTACTGCCTGTATGACATAGCACTATTGAGTAAGGTAAAATGAGATTTATTCAACTCTAATTGTAAGCACCATAGTCTTAATACTTCTGCAGTGACGCAAACATAAAATTAAATATGTGGAAAATCCTAAATGAAAAGAAGCAAATGTCATGCTAAGACAGAAGACCACCTGGATACTTTACATAAATAAGGATGGAAGCAGCAACATATATTTTAAATGCCAACTGTTAAACAATTGTAACCTTCATTAGTGATAAATGTTTATAGTTAAAATATTATTGTAATCCATGCCAACAATAATCCCAAATTTAAATATTAATAATATAGAATCACTAACTGGGTACCACAGAGATATGATCAGTTACATACATAAGCAATGCAATTCCATAATACAGTGCATGAGGACCATATTGTTAATTTAACTGACAAGTTACCATTTTAATAGCTTCAATAATACATTGATCATAGCTTGATTAAATGCATGTCTCATTTCATTATGTCACATTACATACAGCCTAGGATGTGACATTGTACAAAGACAAGAGTTTTTGCTCATTAATGAGAAATGTGCACGTAACACATGATAGTGAAATATATGGGTCAAATTAAAATTACTCATTGCTGTTATTATATCAGTACAACACTAAATCCAGACCAACAAAATAATTAAAATTAAGTATATACAAATTATACAATCACATGCAGAATAATTCTTTGCACAGATGGATATCCTTGCATGAAAACAATGTGCATAATGAGTACCTCATCTGTGAAGGAAAACATATATGTGTCATGTATGTGGAAATACCTACAGGGTGCACTCTTGAGACTGTCAGACTAGAGAAAGTATGACCATAGTGCTTGAAAACAGCTCTCACACAACTCATGGTGTGTAACTCAGAACTGTCAATATAGTTGCATGTGTTCCTAACATATCAACACACAAAACTTAAGAAATCTGCCATCAAAAGCCATAGATAAAAAAACAGTACAATATTCCTCATTGCTTTTACCAGTCACTTGGAATAAATGTAGTGTCAGAGTAGCTGATGCAACCAAGTTGCATTGTGACATACACTATATATTACTGCCAAGGTTGATAGAGATTTTGGCAGTGGTGCAAACCTTGCAACACATAATGATTATACACTTTTGTGACTAACCATGTAGGGACAGTTTACCTGGCTAGGCAGTTGACTGTTCTGCAAGCAGGGCATACAGGATGGGATGTAAAAGTCACTACCTCAACTGACTGGTGCAGAAGAAGAGATATGTGGTAGGGCAAGGCAGACATCTAATGCTGCCCTACACAAGCTCACAAGAACATGTATAGAGGTCATAGCAGGTTAATATTAGCTGGTTCCTGCTGCTGTCAACAAGTGCTACATAGCAACCATATATAGCATATGTTGCAGTCCTGTTATGTGGTAACAAGCTTGCTAAACACTATACTGGTTTATGGCTGAATAAGGAATATAGGAAAGTAGAAAAGTGGGTACATACAGAAGAAAAACATAGAGGGAACTGCAGATGAAGAAGGCAGAGCACAGTATTTTGGCAGGGATAGGTTCCCCAGTTTATATACAGAGAGATGGGATGATGGGAAGGGTGAAAGAGAAACATGGAGAGGAAAGAAGAAGAAGCATAGGTAGTGGGGTCAGACAAATAAACATGAAAGAGTATAAACACCACACCATGTGGAGAGACATGGGATCCACTCAAGCAAACAAGCAAATGGCTGGGGAGAGCATGGGATACAAGTAGCATGCAATCTGCCAACCAGCTAAGTAGGATGTTACAGGAACCAATAATGGAGGTTCTGGCTCTGGGTGGCTGGCAGTATAAGGCTACAGTATACTCTCATGTTCCAATGCAGTGGACAACCAGTCTTTTGAATCTGCAATTTTCTACAAGAAGAAATATTGTTCAGCAATCAAGCATATGATTTCTTGGTGAACCCCTACATCCATCACCTGCTACAGCTTTGACTGTGCTAGGTCAAGCTAATGGGATAGGCTACCTGCCTGTGACAGGCTGAAACCCCTTCAATGATGTACTCACATTCCGCTTACCCACCTCAGGTGCATCCCCAGCGGTGGCAGTGGCTGGCAGCTGACACACCTGTGTCTCATTGGTACCATCATGACCTGCAGAAGAGATATACAAAGTAAAGGGTGCCATTATGATGATCTCATACAGGTGGTACAAAAGGTATAAGTATAGATGAAGAAATAATAGATTCAACCCCACTCATTCTGATACTCTCTGTTGCATTCTACCTCAGCAAATAGTGTGCTCCTCTCACTCTGCTCATGCTGAAAGACAGATGGACATAATAGCCATCATACACAGGTATGGGTAAGAGTGAAACAACAATACAAGGATGCAGCTCCACCTGTTCAAGCAATGAAGCAGAAGCCTCAGACAGTGTCCACAGGCTGAGACATAAGCTCTAATCTAAGCTTGAAATGGTGACCATAACCACATACCTGCACTGACAGGTGTCTCACCCCACCCACAAAAAGAAAAAACACTATGCCCAGCAATATAGCAGACAACAACAGCACCCAGATCACACATAGACACCCACATATGATAACCTGGCATGTTATGGAATCTCTCAGGGGAACCAAACTTTATTAGCAACATGTTGATGAAACACAGTTTATGCACTGTTGGCTGGTTTGGGGAATGCCAATAACTTTGGTCATCAGCTCTGGCAGTTTGTACCAGGTATCCACCATAAAAAAGAATACCAACTGGCTGCTCAGGCCATAAAACATCATGTTACATTCCGTTAAATATCAGCCAGGTGCTCTCCATGGGTACTTGCATCAGCAGCCTTCAGTATGAATACTCTGTCAGACAAAATGGCAAGCTGTGACTTAAGCTTTAACTAGGAATTTGAATCACATTCAATGCACCTTAGTGCTATTGATCCGCATGACGTGCATACATTCCAAGCCTGCATGGCTAGCAGGTATGTACAGCATTACGGATTCCATCTAAAATGATCACTCTTTTGAGTATTGATATTTCATGAGGCAAAAAAAAAAAAATATATATATATATATATATATATATATATATATTTATATACATATACGCATCCATATTTGGGTATACTCACTTAAATCAAACTACCCAAATGCCAGTGTCACTAATGTTGGCAACATGAACATTGAGAGTTAAGGATGCATGTGTGAGGAATATCCTTGCAGCATGCAACAAAACCTACAAAAAAGTAATAGTTTTCCACTGCCTCCTAGTTATTTATACTAACCCTAAGACTGTGCAACCCCCAAGGAAGGAACATATGCCTCAACCCCGAAGAATGTCAGTCTTGTACACCTGTTGACCATCTGTTTTGTCAACCAAAGTGTGTGGAAAAATCAGATGTCGACATATGGGAGTTTTGATTAATTTAACCACTATACATATATATATGTATATATATATATATATATATATATATATATATATATATATATATATATATATATATACATATATATACATATATATATATATATATATTTATTGTACAAACCAATACCAGTTGATAAGGCACCATCATACATGCCAAAATATGCCACAATGCACAGCAAGAAAACAGCAGCAGTAATTGACCAACTTGAAATCTTATACAGGAGCACAGAAATCCTGTCTGAGAAAATAGAAGTAACATGAGTTTAGAGGAAGTATACATGGAGAGCAGCTGCCTGGTATTTAAGTGAGTGTAACATGAAGCTGTGTGGCCTGAGCAGCCAGCTCAGAGTGTGTTTGCTGGGATTCCTTTTATGGCATATACATGTTATAGTACTATGATGTGTACTTCATCATTATCATATATAAGTGAAACCTTGCCTGGGAAGTAAATAGTGTGGGAAGAAATAGCCAGGGAATTGTTATGGCTAGGCTTGTATAGGCCCTAGGGCCGATAGCCTAGTACCAACCTATGAACCTATGAATAGAGTATGTTAAGACTAGTGTTACTGTAGTAAAACTTCTGCTCTACACAATGGCTGCCTGCAGCTCCTACTTGCAAATATATATGGTGTCAATTATGTACCTGTATATATACATGTAACTGTATATGTGGGAATATGGCCTACAATAACAGAACTGCTTATTTCTCCTCACTCATTGGTACACACAGCATACCTCAACTTGGCCAAAGCTTTTGACACATTTCCCTACTCAAGCATAGTAGAACAGCCAAATAAACTAGGAATAAATCTGTATGCCATCTCCTATATTGCCAACTGGCTCACAGATAGGGTACAGATAATCAAAATTGGGAAGTTACTTCCACAAGAGTCCAGTCTCCAGTGGTGCCCCCAGGGTTCCCTGCTGGGACCTCTTCTATCTGGCATCTACTTTCTAAAGTAGAAGCCAGTACCAAAGGGCTCTGGATGACTAAGTTTGCAGATGATCGCAAGTTAGAAGCAGTCATTGAATCCCCTAATGACTTAGTCAGCTTGCAGAAAGGTTTGTCCCAAATAAATGTCTGGTGCCAAAATCATGGACTAAAACTAAATGCCAAAAAATGCATTATTGTATCCTTTGAGAAGTCATCTACCCCAGGAAATCATGACATTGGCAATATGCCCCTAAGATTTGACCCAATTGATTGGGATTTGAGAGTGTATGTGGACAGTCACCTAACTTTTGACCAGCATGTCTATTGTAAGAAATCCCTTCTATATTGTGCAGCTTATAAACAAAGGGATTATGTCTAGATCTAGTTACTCAGCCTTCATTAGTTCAGGCATTAAATATAATGTCCCTTTTGGCATGTATCTGTCCAGACATATGTAACAACTGGAATGACCATAGAGATGCCTTACTTAAAGGATACAAGACCTAAACAAGAGAGAATATCTAAACAATCCTACTTTGGTTTGTGATTTACTGTAGAGTTGACTGGTAAGAGAAGTTTTATTTGAATTTGTATTTTATTTTTTACCACTGTATTTCGCTGTTTGTAGGAAGGAAGGGATAGCTTGTAAATAAGAAGATTTACTTTGATTTATATTTTTTTACCTTTAATTTTCACTGTTGGTTGTTAGAAAGGGATAGGTTTTAGACAGGCAAGCCCTACCATACCTCTCAACTGTCCAGATTTTCACAGAATGTCCAGAGTTTTGCCTCATATTTTTGGTGTGTTCCTCCTAAAATCTGCACCTTTCCGGTAAATAGCTGAGGATTGAAGTCATTAAATAATGAGAAACATTTGAGTTTAAGACTCCACAGCCTTCAGAAAATTCATGCTAATGCAAAACCTATTATTCTATCAATGTTCTAAGCTTGTAAGAGCAATAGTTAAAATGTGTCCCTATTTGTTCCCCCATCATTTAGGCTTTGCACAGATTTTCTACTCTAAGAGGTTGAGAGGTATGAGCCTTACCCACCCCTCTCTACCCAACCCAAGGGGCCTAGTCAGCTATAAACTCACACAGACTGCAGAGAGGATAATCCAGAGCTTATCTAAACAATCCTGTCTTGGTTTGTGATTTATTGTTCTTTACTATTAAAAAGAACTGCTTTTGTCTGACTTTCAGAACTTGTATGGTCAGAACAACAACTTTTCTGTACTTACTTTAGTATTTAGTTGTATATTGCTTGTGTGAATTTTCTCATAGAATTTAATTTCTCTTTGAATTCTGTGGTTACTGATTTTGATTATTCTTTTCTTTTGTATTTTTATTTTTATTTTTTTGAAGCTGAATATGGATTCCTTAAATGAGTATGCCATTAATGATTTTTCTAAAGCACAAATATTTTTTACAGTGTAATAATTGCTATGTTTATTTAATGGTAGCACCTGATAACACTTGTTATCTATGTTTCTCATGTCAAAAGTTGGATAATTTGCTTACCATTATCAGAAGTAAATCTAGACTTACTGATGATGATTGCACTTGTGCAATTGGCATGGCTTGGAACAACTGTTGTTACATATATTAATGACTGGACTGGTGAGATAAATAATGTTAGGCAAAGAGCAAATAGAACACATTTAGGAAACGGTGTGTCTATTGTCTGTAAAGATCATTCAACCACTATGAAACAAGATGATGTCCCTAACAACTGTGGAATTCTGGATGCAAATATTCAGCAATCTGTGTTCAGAAGGAAACAAAGAAAGAAAGAAAGGAAGAAGTTCACAACAAATGACAAGGAAGAAAAAGAAACTGGTAAATGCAACGTAAAGACAATATGCACTAAAAAGAACATTTCTTTGTTATGTTACGTAACACAGATGACAGGGAATGATAACATTTTTCTATCAGAAAACCTTCAGTCTATAGAAAAAGTCATCATTTTTCCAAAGAGAAGGTAGAAAAAAGAGGCACCGGGCAGGTGAAAAGGAAGACATCAAAACTGAACGTGGAAGGATTGAAAACATTACTGCAAGAAAAAAGAAAAAAACGGTTATTGACTACATTGCTCAAGCTGTGGATGCACAAAGCAAGCTGGAGGAGTATTGTATGCTTGGAAATGTAATACACAATGAAAACAGTGGGGTTAATAAGACTAATGGTGATGAAGATTGTTCCTTTATAACAATTGGTAGAGCAGATATTGTTGTATTAGAAATTGAAGAGTCTTCAGATCTAGTCAGAAAAGATATTCTTGTAATTGGAGATTTTATTATGAGAAGAACTGATACTTACATTTGCAAAGAAGATAATGAACATTGAATTGTGTTGTGCTTGCCAGGAGCAAAAATCAAAGATGTAAGACAAGCCTTGGAATGCCTTAATGTAAGGAAGTACAGATCTGTTTTCATTCATGTAGGTACAAATTCTCTCTTCCACAAGGACTCTCTGACTGTTAGTAGGAACTTACAGCCCTCTTGGTTAGTATAGTTTGTACTAGTGTTAGGACGTATTTTCACAAATCACATATAGAAAGGATAGTCAGGTCCCTGTGAATTAAAATATTTTTTTGATAAATACCTACATGGAAAAACATGTCCTGGTTTAAAAAATGGAAATGTGTAGAGCATCCAAGCCTAGTTTTGGGCACACGTGTTCAGATGGCGTGGATTTGTCAAGATCAGGGAAGAGAATTTTTGCAGCAGATAATTTGCAATATTTGACAAACACTAGCCAGGATTTTTGCTAAGTTGAAATTTAAAAGTTCACAGATATCAATATTTGATGCATCTCTGATGATTGTTAATTCTAGGAGCATACATAATAAAGTGTTTTTATTGGAAAATATGCTACGTTTTCATAAGATTGATGTTATTGTTTGTGAAACATGGTTAAAGAACAATGATGGGAAAACAGTTCTGAAAGGGTATAAATGTTTTTACTGTAACAGACATTCTGACAAAAAATCAAGTGGCTGTGTTATGATAAGTATTAAATATAGTTATAAGAGCTGTGATTATTACATGTTCAGTGAAAACACCAGTATAACTGACTGTATAACTGTGACAATAAAGACAACCCTGGAACATATAACAATTGTTGGAGTGTATCCAAACCAAAGTCAAGTGCAGATGACCTAGAGCAATTCATACATTTCTTGCATGAAACACAAAATGGAAGAATAATATTAGCTGGGGACTTAAATTTAATAGAAACAGATTGGAATAATATTGATTGAACAACATTATTAAGGAAATTATTCGCAATGAATGTTCAGGAGCAACAGTTGCTTCAGAGTGTAAAAAAAAACTACCAGGGAAGGGAACATATTAGACATTCCCCAGGATTCAAGAAGCTCAGTGCAAGGACGGTTTTAGCCTTGCATCGAGCGTCCTCACTACAGATGGTGCAGCAGCACCATATGAATATGTATGAGGGCGTGCCGCCGCACTCTTGACGTGCACAGGAAATGTGTGCGAGTGCATCGGGCATGTACAAGTACTCTACGGAGGCGTAAACATGCCCCGACAGTTGCACAACCTACTATGCTTACTAGTAGAACCCGTCTCTAATAGTAAGTCAGTAATTCAGTGTCTGTGGATATTGAAATGTATGCTAAGCATACAAGAGTGCCCATGAACAGTGAAACAAAATCAAAGTAGTAAACACACAAGCACATAGTGGAATGTTGAGCCCCGTCCCTAGAACTTTCACAATTAGATTCCCCGTGTCCCTATTATACATTTGAATTGCTGCAATATCAAAGGTGTAAGCAAAGCGCAGCATGTTTGCACGTCACTGCCCTCC